>NW_026724659.1:0-5348 GCF_029784015.1 Lycium ferocissimum
AAAACCAAAATTTACAACATATCTTAGTTTTTTCCTTTTCCCCAATAGAATTCATAAGACAACATTAAAAATTTCCCAAAATAAATTAATCCATTCTTGTCTATAACATGACCTATATTCGACCCAAACACATATACATTATTGATGATTCTCATTTTTTTCTTCCCCTACCCAACTAAACTCTCATAAAATTGATTCTCCTTCCAAACACCCACCCCCGAAAAAACTTCTACACAGCCCGCTCCCCCCTTTATATTTCATGATTTTCATCCATTTTAACATCTTAACATGCTACAATTTATAAAAATAAAACATGATTAATTCTTCCTTTTTTCTTAACTTCACAAATAGGCTAGGGTTTGCAAGGATGAAAACGGATGGTTGGATGCCCGATCCTTTTTCCGTTTTAGGGACCTCAAATTGTGGATTTGCACCCGAAATAATTTTGGGATGGCTTGTTTTGGACTTGATTTTTCCCTCTTGGGAGTTCAGCTTGTTGTTCTTCCCTTTTTTTTTTTTCTAAGTTTTGGAATGTGAAGAAAGATATCTTGATCATCTTTTAAGCTTATATGAGTAGTGTACAATGCCATGGCCCCCAGGGTTGGCCCATTAAATTGGCCCCAATTGTGGGACCATTGGGCCCACGGCCACAAGGCCTAAAATGCATGTTTTTCAACTTTCCATTATTCAATTTTGGCCCCAAATTTTCCTAATTGTTATCCCAACAAATTCATGAACAACTTAGGTCTTCAAATCGAAGGTCAAGCCCCGGCCCCCCGGAAGGGTTTTTTTCCTAACTTATCATAGTTCCCGGATTGCCCCTTAAAAATTTGAATATAACAATAATTATCTCCGCCGAGTGGTTTTTCCCCGCCATATAGGCACGGTGTAATCTCCCTCTTACAATAACCGCCCATTTAGTGGTCGCCGCGTATAGACATGGTGTGAAAAAATGCGGCGATATAGACATGGTGTGAGAAAAATAGGCGACACATAAGTATGTATATAATGTAAATTGAAGGACATCTCAATAACGAGAAAATCTCAAAGGGTTTGAACGAATATAAGGAATAAAGGATACGATAATCGTCCTCATGAGTAAGTCTTTGGAACTTGCATGCTTACTCGTTCGTTGGAGAGAATAAGGATTCCAAAAAAATAAAAGGGACAACCAACATACCTTGAATGTATCTACTCGTCCAAAGTCCCCCTTCTTGAACTGTAATTCTAAACCAAAATAACATGTCCAATTAGACCCTTTATAACACTTTCCAATTAGTGAAAAGGGGACTTAACGAGGTTTGGACAACTCCCCATAACTCAAAAATCCCTTTATTGTTTTAATTTAAATATCAACAATAATACTAGCAAAAATCTATCAAACTTGCTATCAAAATAAAATCAAATTCTCCCAAAACACCCTACATCCTAATCGCTCCCTTTTATTACTTCAAATTTTCCCATAATTCCCTTTTCTTAAAAAACCCAAAATTTTTGATAATAAAGCTAAAAAAAAAGGGGAAAAATCATGTACATACCTCTAAGAAACTAGGATACCAAGAATCAAGCTACAACTCCATTCCCAAGCTCATCAACTTCAAAGAAACCCTAGGAACAACTTTCTCTTCACAAGCTCGGGTTTACGGGGCTCGAATCTTGCTAAATCTTCACTATGATGATGGAAAATATTAAGAGGAGTATTCTAGGCCCTTCTCTGATTTCGGAGTGAAAATAATGAAAATAAAACGTGAGGGTCAACTATATATAGATGGAACTAGAAAGTTCCGAGTGCGGTTGACGGGCGGGTCGACGGCCGTCGTGCACGTCGATGGACCGTCACTTACGCGTTGATCAACCATCGGATAATCGGAGATGGTGGCTGTCGGCGGCGCGTATTGATGCACCGTCGACACATTGACGGTCCATCGAAAGGCGGTTTCTACCGGTTCCATGAGTCCATTCGCGCCGATTCGATTTATTTCGCTTTAATCCCATGTAGCGAAGAACATATATTCATACTGCGGTACCCGGAAGTAAAGCACTTAATGCCTCCGAACTCGGTGCGAATCTCCATCTACGGGTATAAACCACTCAAGCCAAGGACCGCTTGCGACAAAAACTAGGCGTAACATTCTACCCGCCTTAGAAACATTCGTCCTCGAATGTTCATACGGTCATAAGTGTTATATCCCGTATTTTGTACATTGGGAGAATCGGGTTAACTATGATAAGTTAGGGACAAGACTATTCGGGATACGAACGAGAGACTTTTGTTTGTTTTAAAAGTATAAGGATGTATGACTTTATTGGAATGGAAATATTAAGGGAACATTTGGGGTCAAAAGCTATTTTGGAAAGTATTTGGTTCATGAAAAAGGAAAAAAAAATAAAGAAAAAATAGGGGCCATGTGGCCGGCCACACTGGTGTGGGCCAGAGGGCCACATGGATGGTTATAATATGTAGCAAAAGATGACTTAGTCTTCATCTTCAACACTTAGAAAAAAATCTAGAAACTTGGAGAAAGAGTTGAAGGCATTCGCCATAGCTCCCAAAAATTGAAACCAAGATTAGCCATCAAAAAAAATTGGTTCTTTAGCAAATCCACTAATTGAAGGTCCCTTGTTAATGTAGAGTTATTGTTGGGGTCAATAGACTACTTGTTTTCATCCTTTGCTAACCCTAGCCAAGTTGTGAAGTGGAAGGGAAAAGGTAAGATTTAATCTTGTTTTTATATGTTGTGGTGGTTTATGTGTGTTGTAGTATGTAAATATGGATGAAATTTATGGAAATTTTGCAGTGGAAGTGGCGTGTGCATGGTGTGTTGGCTGTGTGTGTGTTGTGTTGTGTGAAGTAATGAATTAAATTCTAGCTAGCATGTTTTGATTAATTGTAGTGTGAAGAGATGGATGAGAATCATCAATATGAGGATGTGTGGTGATGGCGAATATAGGCCATGTTGTATGACAAAGAATGGATTAATTCTCTTTAGTGTTTGGTTGTTGTCGTTGTGAATTCTATGTTGATAATGAGATTGTAATGACTCAAGTTGATGTTTGTTTTAAGTGTTTGGAGGTTGGTGCACTTAATGTAATTTCTATATTTATGGGAATGACATTGTTGGGAGTGGGGATTGTTGGTGCAAATCATGATATAGGGGAAGGGTTATGGTTGTGTTCTCGGTTTGGGGTAGATTTCGGGTGAAGTGGTGTTGTTTGGGATGTTTGAAACATTATGAATTGTTTAAAAGTCCTTGAATATTGTTGGTATGGGCTCGGTTAGTATTTGAATGTATTAGCATTGATGTTGGCTTGAATGTAAGCCGTCGAATTGAATATAATGAATGTTGTTGGATTATGTAGAAAGGGTATTTAATGTTAGAATGCGTCTTGAATTGACTATTGATGTTGCTAGTGGTGTTGTTGTTGTTGAATTTGGCCGAGTTGAATTCTCGGGGTTGTGCATTTACGGAAATCTTTGCCCAATTTACGTAGAATTTAGTGTTCGTTTGGAAATGAACTCCCAAAATGCCTATAGTTAACGTTGGTATTTATTGATGTTATGTAGATCTTGGAGAGTCCGAGGCATAGGTTTGATTTGGATTAGCTTTAGAGCGATCGAGGTATGTAAAGCTCAACCCTTCCTTCTTTTGGCGTCCTTAGTTATAAGTAGGCTATGACACGAGCCTCGAGGAAACTCTATTCCCGCGATCGAGCATGTCTATGATTCTTAATTGTTTCTTGGTATTCGTATGCTTAATGTGAGGAAATATTGGCCCTTATGTCTTTGGAATATTTGATTTTCAAATGTTGCGTAAACAATTTTGTTTTTAAGAGTTCGTAACTACGACTCGTAACTTTCACGAAAGGCTCGGATTGCCTCGATATGTTCGTAGGAGCTTTTATGGCATATGATGACTATGTTTTCCATAGGCGGGCCGACTTGGGTCGATACCCATCGTGGGCCCGCGACTTTCCTTTATGTACTTCGATGACTTTTGGAAAGAATATGATATGACTATTATTCCGATTTCAAGTACGATCGGTTACTTATCTTTTGAGTATATGATAATGATTTTATGCATATGGTTACTCACTACTGCGTTCGTGCAAGTGGTTATTGCATCTTTCGCCGAAGTCCGGGCCGGTTATGTATCGTGCGCACTATTTGATATTCGGAGTATGATGTGTCCGGTTCGCCGATCTGCCATTATTGGGTCGGGTACCATGTATATTTGGTGTTATGATGTGTCGGTTCGAGCTCCTCCGTTATTGGCGAGTCAGTGTATATGTGATATTGTCCATTGGATTTTTGACGCGGTATGTCGGGTTTCGAGATATGAAATCTTCGGAGTATGATGTGTTATGGCGCCATCGATGGGCGGGCGATCATATTTTACGACCACATGCATGATTTGTATTTTTCAAAATAAACATTTTGGTATTTTGGATATGTATTTATTTTACGTACTTTTGTTTCGATTATGACTCAGATTTGTTTACGTATCTTACGCTTGCATACTCGGTACATATTCGTCGACCCCTGTCTTCGGGGGTGCGTTTCATGCCCGCAAGTACGGACGTCGTTGTGATCCGCGTCCTAGGACACCTATTCTGCTGTTGGAGTGCTCCCTTTATTCCGGAGCCTACATTTTGGTATATATTAATCGTTGCATATGTATTTGCTTGTTCGAGTCACGGGGCCTGTTATATATCCGTAATTTGTATGTCGGGATGATATGAGTGAATTACGATAAGTTGGGACAAGACATCCCAAGATACGAAGTAGAGACTTTTGTTTGTTTTAAGGCTTAAGTTGTGTGATTTTATTGGCATGGAAATATTAAGAAACATTTGGGGTCAAAAGACATTTTTGGTAAGTATTCTATTTTTGGAAAGTAGATATTTCATGAAAAACAAAGCAAAAAAAAAAAAACACAGAGACCAGTGGCGACCACCTTGGTGTGGGCCTAGCCACGTGGATGGTCATACTTGTATTTAAAAGATGACTTAGTCATCTTATTTCCCATTCAACACTTAAGAAATTTCAAGAAAAATCAAGAAGCTTTGAGGAGGAGAAAAAGGGCAATATTCGGCCAAACCCATAAATTCAAGACCAAGAAGTGATCTCAAAAAATTATTTCTTCAAGCAAACCTGCTAATTGGAGGGTGCTTAGTAACGTGGAGTTGTTGTTTCAAGCCATAGTCTACTCGTTTTCCTCATCCACCACCTTAGCTAAGTTGTGGGGTTGTGAAAAAAAGGTGAGTTTTAATCTTGTTTTTATGTGTTATGGATGGTTCATGTGTGTTGTAGTGTGTCAAAATGAATGAAATTATGGAAATATTGCATG
>NW_026724660.1:0-4460 GCF_029784015.1 Lycium ferocissimum
TTTTGTTAATTTGTACATATTTCTGGGCAGAGGGGGCCCGTCCCTATATGATTACTTTTTTGTTCGTAATTTCGGACAGTGGTGTGGTTCGTATACGGAGTTTGCGTACGTTTTGGGTTTACCCCATTTTGAAAAGGGCTTATGGGCCTTCGCGATGTTTTACCGTTTTTTTTTTTTTTACTTTTAATATTTTGCTAATTTAGGGTAAGGTACGTAAAAGTGCCCCTGGGGTACGGTCGCGGCCTACGGGTTGGGTCGTACGAAGCCCATAACTAAGATGGAATATATTTTATCAGTGTATAAAAGAGTTATGTTACCCAAATATTTATATGCTAGGGATGAGCCCAAGCGAATATCTAATAAAAAAATTTTGGTTTGGAATAAAATATGTTATAATTTTTACATTAAGGAAAGATGTAAAGATGGTTTAAGCTAACAGAGATGGAATTAGAGGAAGGAAAAGGGAATATATGGTTGAAAAAAGGCGATTCGATACCGGTTATAAGAAAAAACGAAGAAAAAGTAAAACATAAGGATTAGTGAAGCCACGTGGGGTATTTTTTGGGCCAAAAACCCCCGAGTTTTTAAAGATTGAAATAAGGTATGGAAAATTTGAGAGCAAGATGACAAAGGGGCTTAAAAGAGTTTGAATTAAAGAAAGAGACGACACGGAAGTGCCGGAATGTTACAAGTTGAGTGGGGGGGATTAAAAGACGATTTAAGAAAAATGATGGGGAAAAATGGGGAAAAAGAAAGTAGATTTATATGCCAACTTTTTCGGGATGATCCCCGGGATGATAATATAAGCGGAACGGCTTTGATCGGGGAAACGAAATCATGGCGATAACGGCGCGACACTTAAAATTCGTTGGCGGGGGGGGATGCTTGAAGATATCCCCCCGGCATATGAGTTACGGGAAGGAGAAGTCTAACGATATATATTGGACCTTAGTATATTGTTCGTTGTTAAAAAGGGTTGCGTACTAAAGACGTGGCTTTTTTTAAGGTATTTGGAGGAATAATGAGAAGGGGATACTTGCGAGGGGGAAGAGGAGAGAAGAAAAAATTTTGGCGATGAGATTGCATGCTATGGTAAAAAAGGAAAGCCCCCAAGATCCTTATAAGACCAGAGACTATTGAACATTCGAGGATAAGTTCAAAAGGGGGAAGGATGTTTTCCCCGTTTTTTTACATTGGGATATTGACTAATTCGGAAAGTTAAGGACAAGGCTTTTTTTCGACTTTGTTTTAATGCACAAGGGGGGTATAAATTTTATGGGATGGAAAAAAAGGGAAATTGGGGGAAAAGTTGGAATAAATATTTCATGAAATAGCCACAAATGGCCAAGGGGCCGTGGGGTCAGGGGGGGACCCCCAGCGCCAAATTATCTTGTGCCATGAAAGGGTACTTGTTCCCATATTTGTGGGGGGATATATATATATATATATATATATATATATATATATATATATGGACAAAGATGGCAAAGAAAGACTATTAATCATTTTTTACAACTCTAGAAATGGGAGAAAAGGAAAAAAAAAAAGGATTGGGCAAGCCTTAGGAGCAAGGGGGAAAAGGAAAAAAATTGATAAAAAAAATATTTTCTTCTAGCAATTAAACCCAAATTTGGGAAGGTCCAAATTTAAACTGGTGTAGTTGTTGAAGCAAGCAAAGCATCTATTCTTTCAAGGCTCAATCTGGCAGTGAAAAACAGTGGGAAAAAGGTTAAATTTTATTTTTCATGTGTTATGGATGGTTTTTACATGTTTTTAGTGAAAATGGATGAAAATCATGAAATGTATGCATGTTGATGTTGGACGATATTTTTTTGGTAGGTTATGGCAATTGATTTTCTTAGTATTTTGGGATTGTGGGGTAGATTTTAGATGTAAAATGAAGGTTTAATGACCCAGTTAATTAAAATCGTGTGGGCTGATTTGGATGTTAATGTGATTTTAAGATAGTTTTTTGTATTTATGGGAATATGTTGTCAATGGGGGATTGTTGGTAGTTCTGAATTTGAAAAAAAGAAATGTGTTGTTGTTGTTTTATTGGAAATGGGGGGTTTCGGTTGAAGTAGTATATTGATTGGGGTTTTTTTGAATATTGTGCGGATTGTTTTAAATGTTCCTAAATCTCGTTTTAATGATCCGGGTTTATTGAACTTGGGAGCGTTTTGGGTTTGGGTTTTAATGTATGTAGTTGAATTGAATATAAATGGAATGTTGTCGAATTATGTAGAAAAAAGTTGCTACATTATAATGCGTTTTGAATTGATTTTGATGTTTTAATATGGTTGTTGGTATTGTTGTTGAAGATTTAACCGAGTTGAATTCTCGGGGGTGTTGAACTTCGGGGGAAACTGCCAAATTTTTAAAAAGTGCCGGGGGGTTGGGTTCTAAATCCGATAACTAATGTTTGGGGTATAATGATGTGTTGTAGATCTTGGGAAACCCCAGACTTAAGTTTGGATTAGCTTAGGAAGCGGAGGGTATGTAAAATTACTCTTTCTTTTTTTTGGGATGTTTTGATAAATAAGATATGGGGTTTGCCGGGTAACTCCCCTTCTTAAGTTAAACATGTTTTCGATTTTATTTGCTTCTTAATATTGGCATCCTTAATATAGTCGAGCTATGGTCTTATGTCTTTTTTATGGTTGGGTTTCAAATGTTGCATAAAAAATTTTTTTTCTAAAAAACTATGTCTAAGAATGGCCCTTTTTTTGGAAAAGGAACCCATGCGAACGTTCGTAGAAAGGTTCATAGCGTATAATGTCCCTAACTTTCAAAATGGTCCGGTTCATGATATGTTCGTAAAAAAGTTCTATAATGACCAATGGGAACTTTCATGGGGGGCGGTTCTCGATATATGTTTATGTTCCCGAACGTTAGTGACTTTTGTAATGATGTTTCAAGGTCTGGGTGACTACTATTCGGATACTCGAGCATTGGTTTGTCTCTTATTTGAGTCGAATGATGATTGATATGATATGGTTTGTACTACTCGCTCGTGCGGGGGTTTTTCTTCTTTCCTGCATCCGGGCCGGGGCATGTATTCGTGCACAAATCATTATTCCCCCGTCCTCCTAAAGGGCGGGGCACGGTTTTTCCCTCCCCCCTAGAGGGGGGGGCACGTTATATGATATAAGATGGCGCCCCAGGGGTGGGCCCGGGAGTATCTGAGGAGACGATCTCTTAGTCCCCCCCGAGGGGCCGGGGACGGTGTATATATATATATATATATATATATATATATGATGACATGATGGCATGATGACATTATGATATGGGATTTTTTTACCGCGTCCCCCACGAGGGCGGGCACGTTATAGTACGGGTATATGATTATTTTATTTACGTAAAAATTTTTTTTGACATTAACATGCATGATTGATGTTTTACAAGCCATGATTTTCTATATTTAAAATTCCGTGTGATCCTTTTCGTTTTATGCTTTACATATTTAAAAAATTTGGGCCCCCCTTTTTCGGGGGGTGCGTTTTCGGTTTTACGGGTGATTCGAAGATGTTCCAGGGGTTGGGGACTCCTTTCCCCCGGAGTTTGGAGTCGGATTTGTTATGGTTTGGGTTATGTTGGACTTTAGAAAAGTCCGTATATAACATGTCGGCTTGTGCGGGTCCGGGGAATTTATGCATTATGTTACGATTTTTTTTGATTACAAATTTTATTTGATTTGAGAAGGACAAAAAAGTTTCTTTGAAAGGCTTGCATTATGCATTCATGAGAGAAGGGGCCCTCAGATTATGAGTATCACGAGAATCGGGGTTTGCTCGGCCTAAGTAAGGGTCGGGTGCCCTCAAACCTATCGGAAATTAGGGGGTGCCATAGCAAAATTTAAAGCTCGAGTATCAAACGATAGTCATGCTAAGTTCTTTCAAAATGCCCAGAACCAAACATAGAAAAATCTCGGGGCCCCCGGGCCGGTTCAAACCAAACCGAGCCCCCTATGAAAGTTGGAATAATTCGTTATAAAATCATCTACGAACGTTTCGAAGCGTCCCGACCCCTCATGAGTTACGGTCGTTCGTGAAAACGAATCCCTTTAAGAACAAAAATTTTTTATGCAACTTTATTTCCAAACATACAAAAAACATAAGGGCATTAAAATATATTAAGGCTTAACATCAAAAAATGAATGAACGCGAAGGGGGGATCTTAAAAATAGGTTACCCCCAGACTCGTTCTACTTACTTACAACAAGACGAAAAAGAAAGGTAAGCTTTACATACCTCTTCCGCTCCCAAACTAATCAAAAAGTCACGACCCAACCCCGGGGGTGACTAGCGCCCGCCGGGGACCGGCATATCTATCAAAAACACCCAAAACATAACGAATGCGATCAAATATATAACGGGCATAAAGGCATTTTAAAATTTGATAATTTTCGAAAATTTCGGGGAGTTTTTGTTTTATAGACTAACCAAAAAACCCCCAAA
>NW_026724661.1:0-5179 GCF_029784015.1 Lycium ferocissimum
TCCTTCCCCGGGTTTTCCGGGTCGGAGTATTTTGTCATGATATCGATTTAGAGACTTTGGGACAGTCGTTATAATATTTTTTGGGGCCCTTTTTTGGGATGTTTCTTATGCATTCTTCGTTTATCGATTAGGGTTTTTTCGATTGGAAAGATGAAAAGTATGTTCTTTGAAAAGCTTTCTTTTTGCACTCATTTCACGATTTAAGAGTCCGGTAAGATTATGTGTATCACGAGAAGTAGCGGGTTCGCTCGGCCCTAAGTAAGGGTCGGGTGCCCCTCATGCCCCATCAGGGTTGGGGTGTGACAATCACTTACCCCTTATTGAATTTGCTTATAATAATAGTTATCATTCTAGCATTCAAATGGCACCGTATGAGGTTTTATGTGGGCGAAAGTGTAGATCACCAACTGGGTGGTTAGCTGTGAGCGACTAAATTGTTAGGGCTGATTTGTCCAAAGAAGCCATAGAAAAAGTTAATCTCATACAAGATCGGTTATTAAAGCAGCTCCAAAGTCGTCAAAAGTCCTATGTGGATAATCATCAAAGGGACTTAGAGTTCCAAGTTAAAGATTGGGTATTCTTAATGGTGTCGCCGATGGCGGCGTTATGAGATTGGGCAAAAAGAGGAAGCTTAGTCTCCGGTACATTGGGCCTTATGAAATTGTGCGCAAGGTAGGCAAAATGGCTCACGAATTAGATCTACCTCGTGATTTGGAGTCGATTTCTTGAGCTTTTCATGTTTCGATGCTTCGTAAATGTGTTGGAGATCCTACTAGGATCGTGCCAAGAAATGATGTTCAAGTGACAAAAAAAGTTGACTTATGAAGAGGTACCCATTGCCATATTATATAAAGTATGGAGGCTTAGAAACAAAAAAGGGCTTGCTAAGGTTTTGTGGAGAAACAATAACCGAGAAGAGATGACATGGGAAATTGAAGAAATTATGAAATCCAAGTACCCGCACTTATTTCAGCTCCCGGAGGAGATCCAAGATGAGACATTAAGATCATAAGGTATGTATGTTTTCTTTTTATGCATTTAGGTCGTGTGTGGCCAAACTCTATTGCTATTATGTTGTCGCCTTGTGAGGCATTGTTATTACGGGTCACAGACAGATGGTAGTGCCCTACACAGGGGAAACTCGATGAAATTTTATGGAATCCCGAGATCTTAACATTTCGAGGATCTAATGTTCTTATGGGGAAGAATGTTACACCTCGAAAAAAATTTTGTTGATGCACAGTGAATAGACCAACGAAGAGCACGAAGTGTACGGTATTGCAATTAGTAAGGAATAACATTTGATAACACTAATTGAGATTTCAAAGACGTTCGAGGTAAGAGAAGAAAGTTTTCCAAGAGAAGGCAAGGCATACGATATGTATCGGAAAGGATTTACGAGTAGCAATTTAATGATGATTTAATGATGCTTTGGAGAAGAGTTATAACGTCCCTTAGATTGTTAATGAGGTAATAAACAAGTGTCAAGAAGGTTCCATAAGGATTGGAGATCAAACGAGTCGACGAGAATGAGTTCGAAGAATCAAGTATTATACGGCCCAACATGCTCGGTCGTATAAATTATCTTCGTCGTATGTTTGGCCGTATAATCAGCCGTATGGCCAACCTCAACATCGGACCAAATCTACGGCCGACATACGGTCGGCATAATTTATACGGACCTTATGTTAGTTCGTAGATTTGGAGCGGGAACAATTTGAGCATTATTAATAAAGGGACCAAGTTCATTTCATTTCATTTCCTTTCACACCCCTTATCTAAGAACATTTCTCCACACTTCTCCCACAAGAATTCAAGAGATATTAGTGATCACCACCAAACCAAGTGAATCAAGTGTAAAAAACTCATTAAAGTTCATCCAAGACAAGAAATCCAAGTGGAGGTGGAACTAGGGTTTTGTTCACGTGAAGTGTTTCCAACCAAGGTTCATTCCTACACCATCTAAGGTAAGTTTTATGGTATGTCCACGTTATTTAAGGTATTGAGAAGTTGAAACACTTGGATTGTAGAAGAATATAGAAAATGGGTCTTGAATGTGAGAATAGTGATGTTTGTGAGTAGTAGATTGGGTTGAGTAATAATTCTTGATATGTTATGATTATAATCATGTTATAAATGATATTGAGAACATGGTATAGATATTGTATATGAATGAATGTAATCGTGTGCTATGACCATGAATATGGATGATTGGAAATGAATTGAGAAGTAAGGGTAATGTAGGTGAATAAAGGCTATTGTTATGATGTTGTGAGTGTCATTATTGATGTTTGGGAGGTGATATATGATATGGAGGAAGTCATATAAATCAAGGAGATGCTGTCCAATTTTCTCTAGCTTTAGTCATGTATGCTAAGCTATCGATTTTCTAACGATAGTATAACTCTAATGAAGGTAGAAACGTGAGCATTGAGGAGAACGTGCAGGATATAACAATGAACGAAAAGGTATGTAAGGCTAAACCTTCTTTCATAAGGCATGGTTCCTTGGCCAAATATCTATTCTTCTATGAGCCTACGATGTCCTCCAATGATTCTATCTCTAAAAGCTACTAAGCTCATGATTCTTGATACGTTACGATTGTACTAAATTCCTTATATGATGAGTAATCCTCTAGGGATAGATGTAATGAACGACGATAGAAATGATGCTAAAGATGTGTATAGACAGCTTTTATGTATATGTACTATATATGGCTACTATGAAACCCCGAGCTTATATGGCCGGTATATATATATATATATATATATATATATATATATATATATATATATATATTGCGCGCGCACCACTACAGTTGGGTACGGATAACCCCCATTGACAGTCAGTATGTATGAATTTAGCCTTGGTAGGGCCGATGTATGCGAAACACCGAACCTTCATGGTCGAGTATGCTATGTATATGATATGTATATGATATGAATATGAATATGAATATGTAAATGAATATGAGATGAATAGAAATATGACTACGAATACGAACATAGATATGGAATGTAAGCAGGTTAGGACCAATGCGATATGGATGTATGTACACAATCACGCATTAGAAATGGGAAGTCCCTATGAAAAGCAAGTAAGTGTTTATGACAATGATACTATTATCTCCCATCCTATGCTATTTCTTATGTTGTCTATTATGCTTTCATAATGATGTTGATCATGCTTTACATACTTAGTACATTTTTCGTACTAACGTCCTTTTATTTGTGGATGCTGAGTCATTCCCACAGGTGGCCAGGGAGACAGGCTTGATCCATAGCTTTATTACTCAGGGACTATACAGCGGAGCTCCATTTCATTCGGAGCTACAACTTTTGGTATTTATCCTTTTGTGTACATATTTATGGACATGGCGGGGTCCTATCCCGCCTATATGATATGACATACTCTCCTTAAAGGCTCGTAGACATGTGTATATGGTTATATGTGTTTGGCCTTGTCGGCCTATATTTTGGATATCATTTTGTTAGCCTAGTCAGCTTATGTACATTGATATGGGCATTGTTATTGATGGTGATATATATATATATATATATATATATATATATATCGTCGTTTCAACGGGATTAGTATGAATAATGGACGGAAAGTATGATTTAGCTATGTGGCTCACCTAGATGTAAATGTGAAAGTATGATAAGAGGTGCCCGGGTGGGTTAGCATCGGGTGCCCGTCGCTGCCTCCGGTTGGGTCGTGACACCATACCCATAATAACGTCGAAATCGACCATCTGTAACTCTGTTAGATCTGCTAGGGTGTGACGACCACAAACAACTACAAGTAACCCCAAAAAATCTTTTTAGCAATTGATCTCACCAACAGGTGTAGACATAGAAAATGACTCACTCAAAGACCCTGACACTATACCAAACTTCCCTACAATAAACGGAGTGACACACAACCCAGGATCTATCTCATAAAAATTATATGAAAAGACTCTCAATGTACCTGTCATAACATCTGGTAAGGACTCCAAGTCCTGATGACCTGCCAAGGCATATATGTGGTTTTGAGCAACGCCTACACTAGAAGCTCCACCTCTGCCTCTGCCTTTACGGGCTGGCGAGACACAACGCCTAGAAGGGCACACGATCAAAGCCGAACTTTGCTAAATAACTGTCGGCCCGATTTTTTTTTAATAAAATTGCTTATAAATTTTATTTGGTATAGAAATATTAAAGGAATTAGGGATTATTAACCCGATTAGATTATTAAGTGGGATTAAAATTTTAAAATTCATTTAAATTTAAAAATGGCCGTGTGGGGCCCTACATGGCCAATTGATTTCTCAACCTTTTGGGGGGACAATGTCCCCAGGACCTATAAAAAGAAATTTGATTACCAAAGCCCAACATTTCATCTTCCAAAAAAAGAAATTAGAGAGAGAGAGAACCTCCGGCCATTGGGGGCCAGGGTAACCCCAAAAAACCCTTTATCAAAAATTTTCTTTCAAGAAAATTCAACTCCTTAGAAGGGGTATATTTAAAATGGAATTGATTTAGGGCAACAAGAACAAGTATAAATTCAAGGCACAAAATTTGGGCCAAATTGAAACAAGTTTAAGGTAAATTTAATCTCCTTTTGCATATTTGGGTGTTTTTAACATGTTGTAATGTGTAGATATGTATAAAAGTCTGTATTTTGATGTTGGAAAATTTTTCCAACCGTGTAGGGGGTGTTTTAGGAGAAAATGGTGAATTGATTTACTTGATATTTTTTTTGTTGTTGCTGAAATTTTTTGGTGAGAATGAAGGTTTAATGGTTCAGTTGAAGTTGTAATTGTTTGTGGGCTGTTGTAGAAGTTAATTGATGTTAATATAGTTTGTTGTATTATGTAAATGATGTTGTTAACGTGTGGTTGTTGGATAGTTCATAAAAATTGGGAAAAAAGAATTTTTTTGTTTTTTGTTGAGTTTGGGAGATTCGGGTTTTGATGTTGGTTGGTGTTTGGAATATGTCGGGTTGTCGAAGCTTCTGGGGTCTTGTTTGGATGGTCTCGGGTTAGCACTTAACGATGATCATTGGGTTTGGGAAATTTATGTGGTTGATTTGAATGTAAGGAAATTCTCAAATTATTTAGAAAGGAGTTCTAACGGTAAATGCGTTTTGAATTCCTTTGTAGCCTAATTAGTTCTTGACTCTTAAATAGGTTAAA
>NW_026724662.1:0-5336 GCF_029784015.1 Lycium ferocissimum
TTTAGGGTGAAGGTAAATGTCATATCCCCGGGGACGGGCTTTCATTGTCTTTTTTTAATTTAATACAAAAAAACCCCCCAAATTTTTAATAAAGCAATGACCAATAAAGTTCACATGGAAATATCAATCTAAATAATAATGAAAAAAAATGCAAAGATGGGAAAGAACTGGACCTTTTTAAAAAGATGGGAAAAACGGGATTCAACATTCAAACAATTAAAACTTACAATTTATTAAAAAAAAGGGAAAAAGGAGAACTATTTGGGGACAAAAATTTCACAGTTTTGGAATTTATGAAGTTGGAGTTGACGAGAGAGTTGTGATTGGTTATGTTTTTGCAAAGAATTTTGGGTTGTTTGAATGTATAAAGTGGGGGAAAAAGTGAAAACAAGGTTTTAGGTTTTTTTAAACCAAATACAACTTGATTTTCATAGCCAAAAGCTATTTTCAAATAAAGAAAAAAATAACCGGGAAGAAAGTGAATACTTTTGGCCAAACGGGTCCTATGAAATTTTTTGTTTCAAACAAAATGAAGAGTTCTGGACCAAAAACAGAAATTTTCAACGAGGAAAAGGATCACTGAATATCAAAAAAAATTTCCAGTCAAGTAATACATGTGAATCTAACACCAATCCGGGGAGATGAATAGAAAAGCTCCCGGACAAAGGGCCCTATGGACGTAAAACATGAAACCCCGGGGGCTCTTGTCTTTTTCCAAAAACACCAAATTAATGGTGTCCCTGAAAGAGCCCTTTGAGACTCCAGCCTTGATTACTTTTTCAAGTTGTTAAAAGGAAACATTTCTCACCCCCTGGGAATTTGGGCAAACCCAACATGCCTACTTGTCAAAGTCTAAAAATGTTTTAAGAAAAATAAAAACAAAAACCTAAATTTGTTCACTTGATATTACATTTAAGTATTTCAAACAGAAAAAAACACAAACACTTCTTTGAGATAAAACCTTTTAATTTGGAAAACATATCAACAACAAGACCTCAACACCACACAAACTAGAGGGTTTATGCCATTTATATCGTTTTTTCTGAGACAATTACATTCCAGATTCAAAAAAAGGGCTAACATGCTAAGGTTTTCAAAAAGGCTTAAAAATGTACGTAAATCGAAGCTAAAGGATCAGATTTCGTTCGTGATGTACAGATCTCAGTTATAAACCCATTAGAAGTCCAGAAATTTAAAAAGTTTAAAATCACTATCCAAGAAAAAAATATATAACAAAAAAAATAAGAAATAAGGTTAACAATTCGATGAAAAAACATAATTAAAAATTTATGCTAAAGCTAATAGATCGAAAACTGAACGATGTTACCTCAGAGATCTAACGGGAATTGGCGGCCTCAATACTAATGTTGCCTTTCAGTGAAATTTTAACCCTCTTATACTTTATATATATATAGTAAGGGATGGATATAACTACGGTTTTGCTACTCGCTGTCTTTTGACATATTTGCCCCTATTAGCCTCGTTGGTGTGCCGCAACTTGATAAGGGTGAGGCGAGTTGCACTTACTACCTGTGAGTGTTTGGTGCTGAAGGATAAGAAAAATAAATTCTTATTTCATATTTGATCGAATAAAATTGATATACCAATTTACGTATTGTATTCGGATGTAGCTTTGAGTTGCTAATAACCAATTCGAATTGGGCTACTCGGATAAGTTGTTTCCCAACCAAACGAGCCCTAGTGAATGAAAAAAGAAAAATAACACTTCTAGTTTTTTTTTTTTTTTAATATACTAGTCTAAAATTTATTGTTTAGCATAGATTTAAAATTTTTTCAATTTTCTGAAAAAATCTAACCACAAAAGAAGGAGTTGTTGGAAATATGCCCTGATCTAATTATATTTAAATGTGATATGGTATTTGAGAGTAATTTTATTCGCGGTGTGTTAGTAGAGCAATAAATTTGAGTATTGTGATTGAAAGTCTTAACCTAAACATGGATTGACAAATTTGTTAGACTAGCACATGATATGAATATTATTAGATAAGAAGTGACTGATCTCATAATTTCTTGTGTGGGCGTAATACTAGAAATTTAGATATTAGTTTGAAAAATCAGTTCGGCAGTGAGCCATATGTAGAAGTTGAATGGATGTTCCACTTACTTAAAAATGGTGTAATGTATTGAGATTGTGCGTGATGTTCTTAACTTTGACATCACTTATCTCATGTATAACAAGATATGTTCGAATCACTTTTAATACATCATATTTTTTTTTTTTTTGGGAGTGTTTTACAATCATGGGTGCGTATTGAGTGCAATAAACGAATCTTGATGATATCATTTCAGATTGATAAGGTAAAAAACACACCTACTGTGATCTACGCTCCATTTTATATAAAAATGTCGTTAGTCGTTGTCCACGTGATAAATAATGCAAAATGGCACCTACATGAAATTTAAAAAAAAACTATTTGTTTTAAAAAACAAACTAAAAAATAATAATTTTGTAAAAATTATAGAAAATAAAAAAATAGTTTAAAAATTGGAAAAGTTATTTTTTTTAAAAGAAAACTGATTATTTAGTTTTCACATTTTTTTTTTTAAAATCAAATTTTCCATTTTTTTAAATCATTTTTTTCCGATTTTCTAAATTTTTTGATATTTTTTTACAAAAATCATTTTTTTTTCAGATTTTTTTTTAAATGCTGATTTTTTTAAAAAAAAATAATGTATTTTTTTAAAAAAATATACATTTTATAAAAAAATATTTTTTTATTTCCATGTAGGTGCCACCATAAGATTACTTATGCACGTGACAAATTTTTTGAGAAAATTTCACCTTACCTTTTCGAGAGTGAGTTCACACTACGATCGTGTGTTTCTGTATAGAAGTGATAGTTTAAGTAGCTTTCTCAACCTTATGATATTTAGGTATGAAACTCAAAAAAAAATAATAGTAGGTGTGTTTTACTTTATCTCTTTATATTTAGTAATATATACGCCGTATATATTTTTGTGAAATAGTGGTGACAAAGTCTGAGCCGAGGGCTATTGAAAACGGCTCTCACCCCCCCACCCCCCCCCCCCCACACACACACCAAAAAGCTCCGTGTCCCCGTCATCTTCGTACCCGGATCATACTGGATTTGAGTTTGTCATTGACAACTATAGAATCTTATTAGAGTTTGACAATAATCGAAAAATAAATTTATATTTTATCCTTAAGCCAAGCATCCAAATTTTATAAATTTTTTAAGTACGAATATCAATAGCGAAGCTACAAGTTTTTCCCAAAGAACATATATATCCCATGGAAGTGGTTATTGTATCATTGTGTGTGGAATGGATGGTAATTATGGTGGTTTGTAGGTTGAATGAATGTATATTCGTGTATATCTAGTTATGTCGGTTGTTAATACTATATATCATGTATATCACACCTCACATACAATGACACATACATGACGTACAAATGTGTATATTAACATATATTCAGTGTATGTCACGTGCATATCTTGTATTTCAATGTATATCACTATTTGTTATGTGTATATCAAGTATATACATTAACATACGACATACATATACAAATGTACATGGAGAGAAAAGTTGTGGAAACAACCGGCGGGGGATAGGACATCAGCGAAAAGAAAAAGGATAAGGAGAGAAGCTCTAGCATTTTTCCGGTGGAGAAGCGGTCGATGATGATGGGGCAGCATGGCTAGCGGGTGGGATGGGGACAACGATGACTAGATTTGTGTAAAAGAGAAGATAAAATCATTAATTATGTTAGATTTGTTGGAGATTATATTTATTTTGTTAAAGTTCCAGCTATTTTTGGAAAAGAATAGTTTTATGAGTTATGATTAACAAGTTCTCATATTTGAGCAAGAATTCCTAAGAAGATAAAATCATTAATTATGTTAGATTTGTTGGAGATTATATTTATTTTGTTAAATTTCCCATTATTTTTGGAAAAGAATAGTTTTATGAGTTATGATTAACAAGTTCTCATATTTGAGCAAGAATTCAAGAAGATAAAATCATTAATTATTTGGATTTTTGGGATTATATTTATTTTGTTAAAGTTCCAGCTATTTTTGAAAAGAATTTTTTGAGTTATGATTAACAAGTTCTCATATTTGAGCAAGAATTCCAAATAACAATTGACTCTGAGAAAGGGGATGATCCAGTTGAATTTGGGCATAGAACGATAACCAAATTCAATGGATTGGATCCCTCGGCGGGCTTGTGCATCTTGTCTTTTTTCAGACGACTGCATGAAACATTGGGTCCGGCCCATTTTTTGAGTTGGTGATCTGTAAATGATCTTCAGCTTAGACTAAGGCCCAAATAGAGTAAAAACCCCACTCTTGAGCCGAACACAATCATGCGAATGGCCCGTGGGCCCTAATCTGCCAAAGTTCAATGTTCTCCAAATCACTCAAACAAATGCTTTACCAATATTCACGAAGTTGATTAAAAAAAAAAAAAGTTTATTTTATTTGCTCCATTATTTATAAAATTCGGTTCCATTGTCTATATTTTTGTTCTTATGTGCTTTGTTATTGTTTCAAAAATTTCAAAAGAAGGGAGTTGCAGAATGGAGAAACTCGAGACTGTTATAATATATATTCAAGCAAGACCTTATACCCAACGGCAAAATTTTCATAGTATTTGAACTAGTTTGGACAAAATTTATTTGAACTAGTTGGACAAAATTTATCTCATGTAAAAGAGATAAAAGATTTTAAAATATAATCGATCATGAACACTCAGTATATGGCTATAGATAAAATCTAAACTACTGAACGTGTAAAGTAATGGCAACCCAAATGAATTAGATGAGTAATAAGATATTCCTTTTACCTTTCTTTACCCAATAAAGACAAGATATTGTGCTATAATTAATTCACCGAGATGCTTGTTTGCATGAGTGGAGAAAGTAAGTAAAGAAAATCAAAAGCATGTGCAATTTGCATTTAAACCATACGGCAAATTAAAAAAAAGTGGAATAAGCAAATGACATTGACTAAATTTGAGTCATCAACTTAGCAATAGTAGCCAAAGAAATACTAAAAAGAGTACTTTAATTGAAGATACTTCCTCCACTTAAACCAATAACGGCTTTAAACCGGGCCGACTAACGGTTTTTTAACCGCCGCTTTGTTAAAACCAACCGTTACAAATCAAAACCGGGAACCGTCCGGGTTTAAACATTAAAACCCCTTTTTTTTTGTTTTTTGTATAGATATATATATATATTATAGTATTTATTAGTATATTGTAGGTATATTTACATATGTTATATAAGTTTATAAGTAAAGTTTAAATATTTATTTACTAAGCAAAAAGAAAAAAAGAAATAAAAA
>NW_026724663.1:0-5355 GCF_029784015.1 Lycium ferocissimum
GAACCCCTGTACTCGCCATTGAGCCCGACGCAACTAGGGTGTAAATTTCCGAATAGCCCGGTTATTTATTGACCCGAAGACCCTGGGTTGGAGGAAGGAGGGGGGGAAAATTTGAAACCCCTTTCCTTGTTTTTTAGAAAAAAGGGGGGGTGGAGCTATTAGAGGAGCCTCTTTTGGGATTCACCTTTTACTACATTCGTTGGGGGCCCCCTTTCTATCCCCCTTTGGGGACCCCCACCTTCAGGGGGCCCGTGGCTTTTTTTTTCCCCGGGCATTCCGAAATCATAATGCAAAATTTTGGGAGGAGAAATCTTATAACATGGTTGCATAGTACGATCTAATAAGAAGAAAAACGATCTTTTTTCCCTAAATCCCCCAAAAAAACCCCCCCGTTTATAAGTGTGGCGCGTTTCATACCTATAAACACGACTTTTGGACAGGGCTCGTAAAGACACCCGGACAAAACTCCTTCCCCCCCGATACCATTTTTTCAAGTCCCGCCCGGGGGCCATGGGCCCCGGCGACTCCCAAAAGACCACTCATTTCGCTACCTCATCCAAAAATCTTGGACACTATAATCTTGAAGGCAACACACACACACAAAATATATATATATATATATGGAGTCCCCCCGCCTAAAAATGAAAACAAAATTTTTAAATGTAAATCAGGGACATCTATTCCCCAAAATATATATCTACGACCCCTTTTACTGAGTCCCAAGACATGGGGACGGGACCCCGTGTCCCTAAATATAAAACATAAAATAATGTATCAAAAATGGCATTTCCCGGAATAATGGATTTTTCTGCCCTTTTTAAAAGAGTTACTAAGAATCCGGGTCCCCCCCCGTTATTTGGGGCTGAACCCCCGGGGTTTTAAAAAAAAGAAAGGACAGGGTACAAAAAATTGTTTTCAGTAGTAAGGCATAAAATATGCTACCCCCGTACTTTGTACTTTGGGTTTTTCCCAATTTGGGTTTGCGACAAGTTATGGACAAGATTTTTAAATTTTCCCGGGTTTTGTTGATTTTGTCTCAATGCAAAAATTCCATATTCATCTTTTTTTTGGGGTATGAATTTTAAAGGGTAAGGTTGGAATAAGAAAAAAGTTAGAGAATGAAAGTTGGAAAAATTTTGGGGGACAAAAAAGAATTATAAAAAGTTCCCCATTATATAAAAATTTTCCCAAAAAAGGGGCGGCCACATGATGTGGGCCATTGCCACAGGGAGCTTATTACATGTTATTAAAGGATGAAAAGGGGATCATTTTCATCATTCTTCATCCCCTAGAAAAATCAAGAAACATGGAGAAAGATGAAGAAGGAAAAACGGTTTAAGGGGGAAAAAATTGAAGGTAAAAAATTGATCATGGAAAAATATTTTCTTCTAGGTTTCCTACTAATTGGAAGGTTCTCGTTAACGTGGAGTGGTTGTTAGAACAAGAAAACCGCCCGTTGTCGTTTTTCATAAAAGCTACCTGGAGGAGTTGAGGGAAAAGGTAAGATTTAATCCTTCTTTACATGTTTTTGGATTGGGGAACGTGTTAGGTGAGGAAATGGATGGAAAATCATGAAAAGGTTTGTATGTTGGAAGTTGGGGCCCGGGTAGTATATGTTGTTGATGTAAGATGACGAACCAATTTTATGTGATGTAATTTGATATTTTGGGATTTTGTGGAGTGTGAAAATGAATAAAGTTCATGAAAGTAGGAGGATGAAGGTACCCGTGGTTGTAGTGTGTGGCCTGGTAGTGTGTGTTGTGTGGGAGGGGAGGGGTTAGTTGAATTTGGCTTTTTTGTGTTTGCCGTAATGTGTAAAATTAAAAGGAAGTCATGAAAAACAGTGTTTTTGGGGGCCGTAGGGTGTTTTTGGTATAATAAGGAAGGATTGATTTTATTTAGTTTTTTTAATTGTTGTTGTTATGAATTGTGTGATGTAGAAAGGAATGAAGCCCCGGAGGGTTGGAATTTGAGACTTGGCCGTGTGCATGCCATTAGGTAGAAGTGAAGAACTAAGTTCATTTAGTATGTTTGGATTTTTGGTTTTGTTTTCCCTAGGGAAAAAAAAAATGAATTTTTTAATGACCCAATTAAGCTATAGTTGGGGGGCTGTTTTAGGACCCAATTTGGTCCTAATGTGGTTTCTTAAATTTTTGAAAATATTGTTAACGGGGGCGGATTTTTGGGTAAGTTTATAAATTTTGGGGGAAGAAATATGTTATGGTTGTTCATTTTGGGTTGGGAATTTTTGGGTTCTATGGCATATTATTTGGATTGTTTGAATATTTTTGTGGATTGTTGGAAATGTTATTGAATCCTGTTTGAATGGTTGATGTTGTTAGAATGTTTGTTGGTATTGTTGTTGATGAATTTGGGCCCAGTTGAAATCTCGGGGTTGTTGAATTTAAGGGGGAAATCCGCCCCAAAACTCTAAATAAAATAATGGCTTGGGAAATTAACCGCAGCATGGCTAATGTTCGATGCCATTGGGGTGTTGTTGTAGATTTTGAGAAGGCGAGACTTGGGTTTTGGGTTAGCTTAGGAAGCCCAAATGAGGTATGTAAAAAAAACCTACCCCTTCGGGGTTTTAGACGGGTTAAGGTATAATGATTTGGCCCCGGGGGAACTCCATTCTTAAGTTTTTAGATGTTTGTGATTCGTATTTGCTTTTGATGTTGGGATCCTTAGTATGGTTTGGTGTGGTTGGTATGGGTTTGATATGATTGAGTTTGAAAAGTTTGTAAACTTTTTTCCCAAAGGATCTTATGTCTAAAAATGTTCGTAACTTTCATAAACGGTATTGGATTGCTTTTAGCTCGTAAAAAAATTCTTATTTGTTTTTTGATTCTCGTATCCTTAATGCGGTTTTAGTTATGATCCCTTTCGTCTTTTGTATGGTTAAATTTTTAAAAAGGGTTTCAAAAGAAATATTTTTAAAAAAAGTTTTGTTTCAAAAGAGTTTGTTTTAAAGAGATATGTTCCTAAACGATTTGAAAACCCGAACGACCGTAACTTTCAAACCAAAGGGGTGGATCGTTTTATTTCTTCCACATGATTTCATGGCAGAAGGGGTTAAATTTTCTGGGGGGCCCGGGTTGGGTTTACGCCGTCCCCCGGGTCCCGCGACTTTTTTATGTTGGTTTTAATGACCCATTTTTTTAAGGAACTTAATGACCATTTCTCCGACCCCGAGTATGATTATTTTTTTATCTTCCCGGGGGGTTTAAATAAGGATTTTTTTTATGCACATGATTTTGATATGTAACTATGATTTTTGAAGTTCTTTGATATGCTCCCGAGAGGTTTGGAGGGAAAAAAATGATTTGACTTTTAATTTGGTTTTAACTAATGGTTCGCTTTTGGGGTTTTTTAGGTTTGAATGAAGATTTGTATGATTATGGTTACTTTACGAACCGGGTTTGTGCGTTCGTTATTACCTCTTTCCCAAGGGGTCCCGGGGCCGGGATGTGTCGTGCGAAAATATATTCCGGGGTTATCCGTGTTTGGGGTTTCCCCGGGTTCACTTGAGGGCCGAGTTCCATTTATATTTGGTGTTATGCGAATTTATGATGTGTGAGGGGATACCGGGGATTTGAAACCCGGTGTTACTTGTGTTGTGGGGGCCGGAAGGGTGGCGACCCCGTTCGTCCGGGGCCCCACCCTGGACCAAAATGATGTAGATAAGAGAGAGTACGGGATATCGGGGGTTTTCCCAAAACCCAAAATTTTGGGGCAAACCCCAAGAGAGGCAAAATTCCACATTGGGTTTTGGGAAAACCCCTTGGTTTTGGGGGGAAAACCCCCTCGGTTAATGTTATCTCATATGACGGGGTTTTGATGTGTTACCGGGATGAGTATGTAAAGAGAAAAGAGGTGTAAGTGCTTTGGTATTCCGGGTTATTATACTCCTCAGATCGACCGGTTATGACTTTTTTGAAAAAATGCTTTTCATACTCGACAAAATTCCGCAAAACGACCCCCTTTTTCGGGCTGCGTTTCCCTGCCAGGGACCCCCCGGGTGAGTAGGTGTTGCGAAAGTTCCAAGGATCGGCGAGTTTCCCTTTCCCCCCCGGGAAACCGCCGAGTCCGAATTCTTGTGTTACATCCGGATTTTTCGTATTCGAAATTTGGAAGTAACCGCTTACAAGGAAAAGGTTATGTTTTGGGTTTTTCTTGATGTTGGGATCCGGGTTTTGGAAGTTTGAATGTAAACCCGGGAGCAAAACCCCCGGGCAAAATTGAAATTTTGGAAATTTGTTTGGAATTTCAAATATGATTCGTGAAAAATTTGGGCCCAAAAAAAAAAATAATAAAAAAAAATTAAGAAAGTTGAGGGGCCGGGGCCATGTGGCCCCAAGCCACCAAAAAATGAAAAAATTTTTCCAGTGCACGAGGACATTTTGGGGGATAAATATTTTGTCATCCTTTTAAAATTTCATGAAAAATCAAAAGAAATCAAAAAAAAGAGAAGAGGAGCCGTCGGGTTTAGGAGGAAAAGAAAAGAAAAGAAGAAAAAAATTTTGGGGTCTTTAACTTTTTTTCAAGAACTTGTCTTGCTTGAATTCCTAAAAGTTCGGGTCCCCCTTTAAAATGGAAAATTTTTTTGGAAGAAACTACCTTGGTGGGAAGTGGGAAAAAAAAAAGGTAAGGTTTCATGTTCCCTTTTTTGTTGGAAGAATTTTTATGTTGATTTAAGGAAATCAAAATTATGGTGGTGTAGTATGTGGAGCCGGTATTTTGGGATATAGGCGTATTTGGGGGGTTTGGGAAATTAGTTAACTTTTTATTTGTTTATTGTGGGTTTTGATAAATTATGTTGGAAAGAAAATAGAAAATTGAAAGGGAAATTGGGAAAAATAATCCATTTGGGTTTTAAAATGAAAGTTAAAATTATTTAGTATGTCAATTGTGTTTTAAGTCTTTGATGAAAATAAGAATAATGGTTTGTTAACTTAAGAATTGGTTGTTAATTGTTTTCGAAAGTATCATTTTTTTATAGTTAGTAATCTAGAATGAGGAAGAAAATCATGATAGGGTTTTGGGAAATTTAAAAGTAAAAATATGTCGAAGTTTATGTTAAATTTGGGGGTTTTGGGGATTAGATTTTTTGGGGAAAACGATATTTTGTATATTATTTGAAATGATAGGAAGGTTTCCCAAAAAGATCTTGTTGGGTTGAGAAAAAAACAAAGTTGGTTTGAAAAGGGGTTTGGTTTTTGCTTTTGGAAGTAGACTAATTATGTCATTCATTTGTAGCGATTGTTGTGATTTTGATGTTTTGGGTTTACTTGTTTTGGTTATTCGGGAGATAAATTTCGCATATTTTTAGGAGGGGTCCCAAATTTGGTAAAAAAA
>NW_026724664.1:0-7192 GCF_029784015.1 Lycium ferocissimum
AACAAGGTAGGGGCTTCCATTCCTTCTCTTGGCATTTTTGTTTACTAGGCTTGAATTTGGACCTCGGGGACAACTCTCCCTCGGAATCCACGTTCATCGCTTTCGTTGATAAAATTGAATTGAATGTTGCGCGAATAGTTAAGAAAAATTGTTTAAACCTCTAGAACTGTACAAACGCAATCAATCATCTTAATATCCTTGTAAGTGACGTTATGAAGTTTAACCTACGTAATTTTACCTATGCCACCTCATTTTGGTCGGTGGGCCCACTTTGTCCAGAATTTTTCCCCTAATGTCTTTATTTAAACTACCTTTGAATATGAAACTAAGGAAAACTTTTGACTACCTTTTAAGTTCTAACAGACAAGCGCTATAAGTATTTTATTGAGTTTTATGACCTACCTCGGGATTTGAAACTGCCTCGGAAAGACTATTTTGACACGAACCATTCTGATATCCGAAAGACTTATGTTTTGGTTATTGTCAAACGTTCGCTATAAGTTAGCCATCGAGCTATGCTATAGAGTTTACGTATATGTTTTATATTTTGATATACACAAATAACTCTAAGATTCTATTTTGATAAGACTCCTCCATGACTTTAAAAAGATATGTGCTGCTCCTCGTCAGGACCACTTTTCATGATATGTCATTTGATTATTCCGTACGATCTCTTGTATGTGTTGTATGATTTATATTGCATAAGTTTCTCACTACTCCACTCGTGGACGCCTCAATCTTCCCTTCTGGCTTGGGAACCCCGGGATATGTTATCACGCGTATTTCCTTGCATTGTTCGCGTGCCTCGGTGTGAGGCGGTATATATGTACATGGGTTGTGGTGTATGATGTGCCATGTACACACTGCGATATGATATGATTTGGTATGGCCATCGATATGCTATGATATGTGCACATTACGATATGATCGATATGTTGTGGCGCGAGCGTCGGGCGACAGCTTTTCATGCGGGTCCCGTATTGAGGGCGGCTATAGCATGTTTTACGCATGCGTACATTTATGTTTTATGAGTAAGCATTTCGATATAAGTTATTACTTTTATATTTGCATATTACTGTTTAGTTATAATTACATTCGTTGGTCTCCATGCTTTACATACTCGGTACATATTAAAATTGGACCCCTTATTCTTCGGTGCGTTTCATGCACGCGGTACACCCCGATTGAGTACGGGCTTTGTAGGAGATGTCCCGGCGGCGTTGGCAAGCTCCCGTTTGCTCTGGTGCGCTGCGTGTCGAGTATGCATGATATGTGTTATTTGTTTGTTAGAACTGCCGAACCCAGTGTGGGTTTGGATGTCGGTTCGTAGCGGCTCAACTCCGGCCGTCATGTCATTTTGTATTGTGTCATAAATTCCGTATGATTACAAATTACGGATTTGTACATTAGGAAGATATTTCCGAAATATTTTAGTACTTGTCAATTTTATCCGAAGTAAGAGTCCAAAGGTTTATGTATGTAATAAGAGTCAGTGGGTTCGCTCGGCTCCGAATGTGGGGTCGGGTGCCCATCACGCCCTAGAAAAATCAGGGCGTGACATTACTATTGATCGAGCAATCCTAGTGGCTTCTATCATGTCCCGATATGCAGTTGACATAGGGAAGTTGAAAGTCGATGAGATCCGTACACGGGTGACCCAGCCTGGGCTTTCTTTGGTTTTCCCATGCTTGATTGCGGTCTTTGTTTGAAGGCGAGGGGGGTCCCAGTTCCCCTTTTATTGGGACCACAAACTTGAGGCAAAGCACGTTTATAGCTTAACCAAAAGCAAGGATAAGGATGTTAAGGCTGCGTTGTTGACAGCCCGAGGTGGTGTGGCAGCACTAGAGCTTTTGCAATATGATTCCGACCAGAATGAGGAAGAGGGCACTACATTAGAGGAGACCGAAGGGTCTTGGGGTAACACCATGACGGCGCACCGGCTCCCGCGCGGTCCCGAATCCTGGGTCCTACCTCGGCGACCCATGAGACCACCTGCGAGCACACCGCCATCACGGCATGCCCACTTTGCTCCTAGAGTCACCCCCATATCTATAACACTTTCTGGGGGTGTCATTATTGTTACACCTCAAAAAAATTTCCGTTAGTGTACAGTGAACAGACTAATGAAAGGTATGATGTATACGATGTTTTGATAAGTAAGAAAGAGCATTTGATGACCCTAAACGAGATTTCAAAGACATAGAGCATTTGATGACCCTAAACGAGATTTCAAAGACATTTAAGGCAAGGAAAGAGAGTTGTTAAGGAAAGCAAGTCATATGTCGTGTGTCGGATAAAAATTACGAGTATCGAGTTAATGATGTTCTAATGATGCTTTGGAGAAGAGTGATAACATCCCTTAAATTGGTATTGAGGTGTTAAACAAGTGTTAAGAAGGTTTCATAAGGATCGAAGAACAAACGAGTTGACGAGAACATGTTTCGGATAGCTGGGCATTATACGGCCAAACATACTAGCCGTATAAAACATACGGACCGTATGTCCAGCCGTAGGTTCATCCCAGAATGGCACACTTCACTGGACCAAACATACGGTCCAGACATACGGTTAGTATAAAATATACAGACCGTATGTTGGTCCGTATGTTCTGGTCGGGACTAAACTTAAACGTTGATATAAGGACCCCTCTTTCATTTTAATTCATTTCATTTCCACTCCACAACTCAAGAATTCTCTAGAACCTTCTCCACTCTTCATCCATAAGAAACTAAAAAATTGTGATCAACCATCAAACCAACAAAAAATCAAAGTGAGAAACACGTTAAAATCTAAACCAAGAAATCCCAAGAGAAGTGAAATAGGGTTTTGGTTCGAAAGAGTATTTCCACTCGAGGCTTGTTCCTACACTATCCAAGGTAAGTTTTATGGTATCTCATGTTGTTTTAAGGTCACGAAGTTGAAACACTTGAATTGTAGTAGAACATAGAAAATGGGTCATAAATGTGTAAATAGTGTCATTGTTGAGTAGTAGTTGGAATGAATCATGGATATGGATATGTTGTGATTATGAATATGTTATGAATGACATTTAAAACATGGAATGAGTATTATATGTGAAAGAACGCGATAGTGAACTATGAGCATGATTATGGAGGAATTGAAGTGAAATTATGAAATATGGATAATGTAAATGAATGATGGTTGTTGCCTACAGTATTGTGATTGTTGTTATGAATGTTTGGGAGTTGATATGGAATATGGAGGAAGTCGTATAAACAAAGGAAATGCTGCCCAATTTTCTCTAGCTTTAGTAAGTACGCTCTTATAATCGCTTAGCTAATGTTAATGCGAATTCTCTTGAAGGTAAAGTCGTGAGCATTAAAGGAGAATGAGCAAGCGATAGGTTAGTTAAACGACAAAGGTATGTGAGCCTAGTCCTTTCTTTCTAAGGCATGAATCTTTTGGCATGAATTTTCCTCCTTCTTCATGAATCTCCTATCTTCAAGAAAACTAAGAGTCCTTGTTCATGAATAGCTATATGAGATAAGAGATACACTATGAGTACGAAAATGATGGTGATAAGCTTAAGCCTAAAGATTCTAGAGTCCATGATATGATGTTCCTATAAAGCGAATGATGCTATTTATAATCTATTGATGATGATCATTATCTACACTCACCTTATATGCTAATTCCTTCAAGGTGAGGCAGAATGATTATGAATGCTCCATAATGTAATCGGGGGTTCACGACCTTATGTCATCCCGATAAAGTATAGTTGTCCTTGAGTTTCCATGCATGTATTATGATGAGTATATTATGATGAGTATAGTATGATGAGTACATTATGATGAGCATATGATGATGATATTACAGCGCCTATATGGCGGGAGGACACGCTAAGAGCGGGCGGCGTATACACCATGGCCCGGATGGCATGGGCGACACCACTAGTGGGCGGCATGAGATGGGTACCCCGGACGCGGGAGGCACGGACGCAGGCTAATGCTAATGATTATCACACCGTACCTATATGGTCGGGCAACTTATACATATATGCATACATGATATGATGATGATTATGAAAGTAAGCCAGCATGCATTATTTCTTTCATAGTTGACAGTCAGATACAGATTGCTCCTCATTTGATGCTTCCATATTTCATTGATGTTTCATTATTATTGTTTATGCCTTACTTACTCGGTCTGATATTTCATGCGACGTTCGTTTTCTTTATGACGTATTCGTACCCACGGTAAAGACAGGAGGTGATCAGTTGTAGGAGCTATTAGCTGATTGAGAGCACTCCATTGCTTCAGAGGTGCCATTGATTATTTTTTGGTATATATGTATATATATGTTATGGGCATGACGGGATCCTGTCCCGTCTATATGTCTAGTACCCTAGTAGAGGCTCGTAGATACGCAGTGTAGGTAGTATGGTCTCACAAGTTTCTCATTGTATATATATGTATAGATTATTTTGACAGCCGAAGGGCTCATGTATATAAAGTGAATATGTTTCAAATGAAAATAGTTTCCTATGATTATGTGCATAAGCAATATGAATGAGAGCAGATGAGTAATAGAATGAGTGGTGCTCGGTGGTCAGCCCCGGGTGCCCGTCATGGCCCTAGTCGGGTCGTAACAAAAGTGGTATCAGAGTAGTTCAGTCCTAGGAAGTGTCTACGAGCCATGTCTAGTATAGTCTTGTTTATGGTGTGTTGCGCGCCACGCTAATAAACATGAGGCTACAGGGCATTTAGGAAAAATGACCATCTTTCTTCTTATAAGATCGTGCGATAGAGCCGTGCATAAGGTTTTATCCTCCCTAATAGTGTGCTATGATTTCAGAAATGCCGCCAAAGGGAAAAGCTAAAGCCCTCCAGAATGTTACACCTCGGAAAATTTTCCGTTGATGCACAGTGAATAGGCTAATGAAGAACACAAAGTATATGGTGTCTCGATAAGTAAGAAGTAGCGTTTGATGACTTTAAGTAAGATTTCAAAGACATTCGATGTTAGACGAAAGATTACCAAGAGAAGGCAAAGAAGCTTACGATAAGTATCGGAAGAATCTATGAGTAACGAGTTAATGGTGACTTAAAGAGATTATGAAGAAGATTTATAACGTCCCTTAGATTGGTATTGTGGTGTTAGAAAAGTGCCGAAGGTTCCGTAAGGATTGGAGATCAAGCGGTCAACAAAAACAAGATGGAACCCACAGGCATTGTACGGCCAAACATCTTGGCCGTATAAAATACACGGACCGTATGTCCAGCCGTAGGTTTAGCGAGAATGGCATGCCTCGGCTGGACCAAATATCGGTCCGGACATACGGCCCGTGAAAATTATACGAACCGAATGTTGGTCGTATAATGCAGTCGGGACAGATTCATGTATTTAATGAGGATCAAGTTTTATTTCATTTCATTTCCATTTCACTCCCCTTCTCTCTAAAACATCTCTCCAAATTTCTCCCACAAGTTTTCAAGAGAATTAGTGCTCAACTTCGTCAAACCAAGTGAATCAGAAGTATAAGAAACCCATTAAAAAGTTCATCTAAAGCAAGAATCTAAGTGAGGGAAAATCTAGGGTTTTGCTCAAGTGAGATATTTGCACCCGAGGTTCAATCCAACGCCATCTAAGGTAAGTTTAATGATGTTTCCATGTTATTTAAAGTATTTGGAAGATGAAACACTTGGATTACATAGGAATATAAGAAATGGGTCATGAATGGGTGAATAGTGCCACTTTTGAGTAAATGTGTGAAACGAGTTATGATTCTTGATGCTTTTTGAATATAATCATGTTATAAATGATATTGAGAGTATGGAAACCGACATTGTATGTGAATGAACGTATTGTTGAGTTATGACTATGAATATGGAAAAATTGAAGCGAATTGTGAAGTAAGGGTAATGTAGATGACTAAAGGCTATTGTGATGATATTGTGAATGTTTGTTATTGATTAGGAGTTGATGTGTAATATGAGGGAAGTCGTATAAATAAAGGAGATGCTGTCCGAATTTCTCTAGAATTAGTTATGAATGCTAAAGCTACCTATCATCTAATATGAGTATGCACTTCAATGAAGGTAGAACGTGAGCTTTGAAGAAGAACGCTCAAGTGATAGAATAGTGGCACAGAAAGGTATGTAAGGCTAACCCTTCTTTCATAAGGCATGGTTCTTTGGCCAAATGTTCATCTTCTTATGAGATCAAGATACTCTCCAATGATCCTAGCTTGAGAAGCTATTAGGCTAATGACGCTCAAATGACATGATTATGCAGAAGTTCCTAAAGCATATGAACGTCTTTCTAAGGATGAAAGTAATGAATAACGATAGTAACAAGATTAAGGGTAGATATGAGCTAGTGTGTATGCATACTTATGAGGGGCTATTGTGAACCCAGGAGCTTATGTGGCCGGGTAGAATATGATAATTATGTATATGTATATGTATATATGTATGTGTGCCCGTAAGGAGGCTATTGTGAACAGAGCTTATATGGCGGGTAGAGTATAATGAACATGTATATCTATATAACGATGCGCGCACACCACCACGGTTAGGTACGAACAACCATGGCCTTGGTAGGGCCGGGGCAGGCCTTGGTAGGGCCGGTACGTGGAAACTTCGCCGAACCTTCGTGGTCGGGTATCTTTTATATAAATGCTATGTATATGACATCTATATGAGTACAATCATGCTATGTATATGACATCTATATGAGTACGATTATGCTATGTATATGACATCTATATGAGTACGATTACGCTATGTGTATGACATCCAATAGAGTACGAATATGTTAAGACTATGTAAGTGCCAAGTAAGGGCTATGAATATGCAATGCGCATGATATGAGCATGAGTATGAAAGGAGATATGAATGTGAGTGTGAAGATAGATACGAAAGATAAATGAGCAAGAATATGAAAGTATGTACGTGAATACGCAATAGAAGTGGAACGTCCTATGGGAAGCAGGTAAGTGTTATGATGATGATGCTATTGTTCCCCAGCTTATGTTGTTTCATATGTTATTCATTATGCTTCCATATTGCTATTGATCATGCTTTACATACTCAGTACATTCTCCGTCTTGACATTCTTTTTTGTTTGTGGACGCTTGCGTCATGCCGGGAGTGGCAGGAGACGGACTTGATCCATGGTGTATTTTCTCGGGGACTACATAACGAGCTCCCGTTTCATTCGAGTACGGCT
>NW_026724665.1:0-5255 GCF_029784015.1 Lycium ferocissimum
AGGGGGTTGAATTTCCATTATGAGTTTGTTTTTTTCTTCTTTTAAATCACTCCAACTTACTAAGGACTTCTCCAATGAATTGTTTGGCTAGAAAGAGAATAATTTTTGGTGAAGATTTGTCCAAGGTTCTTGCTCATGGGAGCTTGGCCGAATGGCCTCCCTAATGTTTCTCTTCCTTTTTCTTGTTCTTTAGTTCCTTGAAATTTCTAGAGGGTTGTATGAAAAAGATGACTTTGTCATCTTTTTATGTAGTTAAAATTAAATCCCATGTGGGCTTAAGCCCACCTCTGGAGTGGACGGCCAAACATGGCCCAATAATCAAACCCACTTATTTTTTTTGTCCCACACTCCATGAAAAATTATTCTCCATTTCCAAATTTGCCCTTCGTCTTCCTTATATTTCCACGAGTCACATTGCGAATTTTTCCTTTTATGCCCTTAACTTTTCTTAAAATTTCCGCTTCTAAATTCTTTATAAGCAACTCATTTTAACAAAAAACAAAAGTAAGACCTTGTTCGGCATCTCCCCGCAATTACAATAAATCATCCGATTGCACAAAATGCGGGATATAACGATTAGCCACTCCCGTCGTACGTGAACAAGCGCGATTACCATTACCCTCCCCAGGCCCGCCCTGGGGGCTGTGATCCACCTCTGCACACTTTTGAGGACCGCCTCGGTGGGTGGGCACCACCACACCCGTGGTGTGGCCTGCATGCTTGCTTAGAAAGCCTGATAATTTTCCCCAAATGTGTTACACCCCATAGTTTTGTATGTTGAGATTCGACCTACCTTTCAGGAGATATATGAGATTATATGCATTTACGTTATGATTCTGAGGGTTTAAGTTCATATAATAAGCTATGGAAGGGTTGAAGGACAAATAATTAAGGACATTACGTTTGTTGGAATTTTAGAGAAAATATGAAGGGGTATTTTGCCCAACTTGAGAGAAAGAATATCTTTTAGTATATGAGAATTCTCGAGGCAAAGCAAAAGCCTAAAGTGAAGTTCATGAAGTCTAGTTTCCAAATCAACAAATCGCTCATCGATACGACATCAACACACACGACCCAACTTCAACTTAACATATTTCATGAGTTTTCATTCATTTTCACATTCCACAATATGCACAAACCATACATAACATATAAAAATAAGGATTAAGTCTTACCTCTTCCACCCCACTTCTTTCTCGGCTAGAGTCCACATGGCAACAACGAGCGGTTTTCTTGTTCCAACAACTACTCCCGTTGACGAGGGCCTTTCAATTAGTAGGAAACCTAGGAGAAAATATTTTTTCCTTGATCATCACCCATGGCTGAATTCGACGGCCGTAGCGTTTTCTCCTTCTTGTTCTTTCTTCATTTTTCTTGAAATTTCTAGGAGGTGGAATGGTGAAATAAGATGACTTGGTCATCTTTTTATTGCAAATATTAGCCAACCATGTGGCCATGGCCTTTTTTTTTCTTTTTTTTTTTGTTGAATTTTCAACTTTCCAAAAATAGCACACTTTCCAAAAATGGAATTTAACCCCAAATGCTTCCTTAACATTTCCATGCCAATAGAATCATACACAACTTAAGCCTTTAAAACATACAAAAGTCTCTACTTCGTCTCTCCGGATAGTCTTGTTCCCTACTTGTCGTAATTCACTTAAATATTCCGACGTACAAAGTGCGAGATATAACAACAAGTTATTAAATGATCGTATGGGTTGAGAAATTAGATAAAACATCGTGTGGGATGTTTATGGAATATATTGGTATTGATTATATTGTTGTTGATGTTGGTATTATTGTTGGTTGCTGGATTGTGATTTCGGGCTAGGCTTAAAAACAGGGACGATGCTGCGATTGTATTTAAAGGCTTAAGACGAGTGTATGATGGTGATCCTAACAATGGTATGAATGATTTATATGTAGATTATGAGACTACAAATGATCATAAATAGATTGCAAGACGGGAGGTAGGTTGGAAAGTCGTAAAGTATGTTAAGGCTAAACCTTTCTTTTTTAAGGCATAATCCTTTGTTGTGAACCTATATATGATATCTTCAATAACCCTGTTTCTAAAAATACCAAAGCTTACAGTTCCCAATGTCTGTTATATCATTGAGCTTGCTTCATGGCTATTGATGTTATTCATTGTAGTTGATCTTACCTTACTATCTTCTTAAGGAATGTTTTATAGGACATGAATAGAGTGCTAATAGAGGATCCCTAATGAACTATTTAATGTTCGAAGAGAGGTTTATGTTGTATTTTTAGGACTTGGTTAATGTTTAGTCAAGCGGGAAGAAGTACTGATGGCCTGAGCTATGCTTACAAGTCTTATGAGATTATGTAGACCCATGGGTTAAGCAATGACCATGGGAAGTGTATGGAGATTACTTGTAGAAGTTTGGTTATGATGTCGATTATAATCACCACTGGTCTGCGACCAGTTGGGGAGATGTTTCCACTGGGCTAAGTCCGGTTGGGTAGATATGAGTTTACAATTGGTCTACGACCAGCTAGGCAGCCATGTATTTACCACCATGCTACGGCTGGTTGGGTAGTTATTACCACTGAGCTACGGCCGATCGAGCAGTTACAACTGATCAATCGGGCAGTTGCGCTCTACCGTCGAGCGATAATCAGACGGGAAGTTACTACCGTACTACAGCCGGTCGGGCAGTTACCACTGATCAGTTGGGCAGTTAGCACTAGGACGATAAGTAAGTTAGAGATAGAGTATTGTTCATGGATGTAGTGAAAGATATGAGAGTATTAAGGGACATACGTACTAGATTCTCATTGGTAAGTCAGAAGTGCCCGTTTGACTCTTATCCTTCTTCTTGCAGTATATATTTATTGTATTACATTTTCGCCTTACATACACTATGCATTATTCGTACTGACATCCTTTCTTTTTTGGACGCTGCGCTCATGCCCCGCAGGTGTAGATAGACGGGACGAGAATCTTTCGCAGTAGGCTGCTTTCAAGTACTAGTTCTGATTTGTGGGCTCTACCTCTTCCTGGAGCATTGCCGAGTCTTGGTTGTATATGTATTTCGTGTTAAAGGTACATGGGGGGCCCTGTCCCGGCTTATGTACTTCAGTCATGTTCTTAGAGGCTTTGCAGATAGATTCCTGTGAACAGCTCAATTATGTTTTGTTAGTGGATATATTTACGTCGCAGGCCCATTGTATATATACGTATGCATGATATTATATTCATATTTGACCTTCTTAGCCTTATTTTGCCATTGGAGACATAGCTGACGCAAGTACAGTTTGGTTCCCTCGGCCCAGTAGGATGCCGGGTGCCAATCACGCCTCACCAAGGTTGGGGCGTGACATAATAGGCCCCCAGCTAACACCTGCATCGCGGACTGAACCGGACGCCCTGAATATACCTGTGAACTCTGACCCCTCGAGAAGGAGTTGCTGAACATCCCACCCCTACGGGCCTTCTTCTCTACCTGCTTCGCATGACTCTCCTGCCTAATACCCTCAACAATACGGACATGCTCCACTATCTCCTGGAACAAGCCCAGTTACTACACAAGCCTGAAAGTGATAACTGAAGCCCAGTGTTCAACCCCTTCACGAACTGCCGTATCCTCTCCCCCTCAGTGGGCAACAACTAAAGTGTATATCGGGATAAAGAGTGGAAACGGGACTCATATACAGCAATCGACGAGTTCCCCTGATCAATAGTAGCTAACTCATCCTTCCTTCGGTCCCTTAGAGTACGCGAAACATACTTATCTAGAAACACAGAGTAAAATTAAACCCAACTCAATGGAGGAGACCTAACTGGCCTACACTCCACATAAGCACTCCACCAAAGCTTGGCATCATCCAAGAACTGGAAGGTTACAAACTCTACGCCGTACTTGTCCACGACCCCCATCTTATGGAGCCTCTTGTGACCGTCGATGATGAACTCATATGCATCCTCTAACTCAGTAACATAGAACATAGGAGGCTTTATTTTAGTTAACCTCCAAAATAGATCATGTTCCTCTCCAGTCATCACCGACCCTACAACTGGCCTCAGGAAGGCCTCTCATTTGGAGCCTCAAGCGAGGTGCCACTGCTGCCGTGGCTTACGAACCTGAGCCTGTACTCTGTCCGGACCTGGGGCTGCTACTCCTGCGCCCCTACCTGCTGGACCGGCTGGTATAGCTCCGGCCTGTGCTAACCCATGCAACCAATTCAGCACCTGTGCCATAGCATCTGGTATACCCTGAGCAGCTGCAGCTCCTGGCGGAACTGGTACTGCTGCTGGCTGGGCTGGTGCGGCTGCATCTCCTGCTGCCTCGTTAGGAACCACTGGAGGCACGGGGTCAACCACTGGGACGCCGCCCCCAGCTGGGGCCGCCCCTCTGCCAGCTCCTCTACCTCCACCTCTACCTCTAGCTGCTGTCGCGCGTGTTCTCGCCATCTGTGAGAGAATGAAGGATAGTCAGATATATTTTTACAGATCAGTACCTGAAATTTAGAATCAAGTAGCACGAAAGAAAGAAAGGGGAGTTTTCCTAGTGCCCGGTAGCCTCTCGAAGATAAGTACAAACGTCTCCGTACCGATCCGCAAGACTCTACTAGACATGTCTTTGTACGATGAGATTGACGAACCTAAAGCTCTGATACCAACTCTGCCACGCGACATTCCGCCATGACTGACACCCAACTAAATCCTAGTGGGCGAACCAACGCACAAAACATCTATCCATTCAAATTCGATTTTATATTAACCAAGCTAATCAGTTATTACTCATTCAAACATCAAATGAACAGAATAAGTCATGTCATAAAATACGGAAACAAGTGCAAAAGTTCTAACTGTTACAAAATCCCCAAAATTCGGAAGTCATCGTACAGGACTCTAATCTAAAACATGTCTAAGGAATGAAATTTGACTGTTAAATATCCATAATGTCAAGAATAAGAAAAGACATCATAAGAAGGAAATCTTCGGGCGGCCAGGCATGGGAACAAGCTCACCCTAAATCTATCGGTAAACGTCTCAGCGGCTAGATGTGAGGGCGGGTAGCGATCTCCGTATCACAATCTTCACTCAAAAAGATACGGCAAGGTAGTATCAATACAAACTATGTACCGGTAGATATCTGGGCACGACTAAGTGTATCATGCATATTTGATAAAATCAAGAATAAAAAGCCCTAACACACAGAAAATTAATAAACCACGTAAGTCAACAAAGGGGAATTTCAAATCCCAAGAGTCAAGTCATAAACACGTAA
>NW_026724666.1:0-5116 GCF_029784015.1 Lycium ferocissimum
TTGATGTTCGCCTTTCAAATATAGTCGACTTATGGTCCTTATATCTTTTGTATGATTAGTTTCAAATGTTGCGTAAAGGTTTGTTCTAAAAAGTTCTATGTCGAATAAAGTCCGTAACTTTCATAGACGGGCTCGGATGAAAACTGATATGTTCGTAGAAGGTCTATAACGAATAATGTCTCTAACTTTCATAGGCGGGCTCGGATTGGTTTGATACTTGTCCGTGGTCCCCGAGACTTTCCCTTTGTATAGTTCTAATACTTTTTGAAAGAACTTGATATGGCTATCATCACGACCCCCGAGTATTGATTACTTACTTATTTATTTAGTATCTGTAATGATGATTTTTATGCATATAGTTACTCACGACTCTTCTCGTGCATCTTTGTTGTTACATCTTTAGCGAGTCCGGGCGAGTTGTAATCGTGCACACTATGCTATGTTCGGAGTATGATGTGTTATGGTTATTAGGAGTCCTCGCTAGAGGGCCGGGTACGCTTTCATATTAGTGTTATGATGTGTTATGGCGTTATGATGTGTTATGGAGATATGTCGGGTTACGGAGATATGCAATCTTACGGTGTTATGATGTGTTAGCGCCAAATGGCCAAGTGGCGACCATGTTCCACGAGCCCCATGCGCCAGTTTGTGTTTTTGAAACTAAATATTTTGGTATTTTGCATATTATACTTATTCTTTGTGCATTGTTAGGTTATGATCATTTCTTGTATTTCATGCTTTGCGTACTTTCGATCTGTCCCGTCTTGACCCCTTTCTTCGAGAGCTGCGTTTCATGCGCATGTCCTGGACGCTCGATTTAATTGATCCGCCGGTCTAGGATACTGATACTCTACTTTGGAGGGCTCGCTTGTTCCCGAGCCTATATTTTAGTCTGAACTCTTCGTTGTATATGCATATGTTTATTCGGGGCTATGAGAATACTGTCCGTCATATGGTCTATTCTGACTCTTAGGTGTACGTAGACATATATGTGGGTTGTGAGTATTACTGTTCGATTGTGTGTTCGTATGATTTATGTTTTAGGCGGTCCGAATTTCGCCGTGGTAGCCACAATAGGAACTTTGCGTTTTTATATACTTTGGGACGTTTGTGCTTTATGATAGCCTTCTTTGTACATGATATATATTTGTACATGCGACAATTTGGAAGCAGACGTCGACCTGCAATATGTATAAGATATTTTGTTCTTGATTCGATTAGTGGGTATGTATGAGTGTCCAGCTCGGGCACTAGTCACGACCTACGGGGTTGGGTCGTGACATTTATTTCATCCCATGATATTAAGAGTATTGAGTGGTTGAATGACTTAGATTGGAAAAGAAAGTGGAATATGGAGCTCAAATGTGGAAACAATGGTATTCTTGAATGGTAGTTTGACATGAATCATAATTCTTGATATGTTATGAGTGAAATATTGTTGTAAATGATACAAATGATGTTAAAGAAGTATTATATGAGGATAAATGTGGTGTTATATTATAGCTATGGTTATGGGTGACTTTGAGAGGGAATTTTGAGAATTGAATAATGTCAAGCTTAACGAAGTTTATTGATTATGTTATTGTGGGTGTTGTTATTGATGTTTGGGAGTTGTTATATTATATGGAGAAAATAAAGTGAAACAAAGGAGATCTTTCGCGATTTTCATTAGCTTTAGCTTAAGCTTAAATATGTTTCCGGTTATCTAACCTTAGTACGAATTCTCTTGAATGTAGAATCATGAACATTAGAGGGAAGCGTTTAATCGATAAAGTTAGAGAGGCGTAAAGGTATGAAAGGCTAGTCCCCTTCTTTCCAAGACATGACTTTTATTTCGTGACTTCTTTTCTTTATTCCCATGATCTTCTTACACTCTAAAAGAGGAAGGTTAAAGATTCTCAAAGGCTTCTTATGAGATAGACATGAGACATGTTCCATGATAATGATGATGATAATGATGCTATGCTAAGCTCAATATTCTTATTTTTATGATTTCATTGATGTGGCTTCTTGTTGATAGTCTCACCTCATGTTACTAGTTCCTTCAAGGTGAGACATGACGATCATGACTATTCCATAACATAATCGGAGGTTACCGACCTTACGTCACTCCGATAGAGTTGTAGCTTTCACTTGGACTCTCATGCATGCTTATGTTATTTTTATAAATGATTCACACCGAGCCTACATGGCCGGGCAGACACACCACTGCAGTGGGCAGCTTATACCCCAGATACAGGAGGCCTAGATGCGAGCTAATGATGATCACACCGTACCTATATGATCGGGCAGGTTATATACGTACAATACGATATTATTTTTATTATAAAAGTTAGCATGCATGACTTCGCCTTAAGAGGCATTTAGTTGCGGGTTGTTTCCTAGCTTTATGTTTCTTATGTCTTTATTATCTTTGTTGTACATGCCTTACGTACTTAGTACATTGTTCGTACTGACGCCCTTTTCTTTTATGGACGCTGTGTTCATGCCCACAGGTAGACAGGGAGACGGCGCAGACACCTAGGAGTTCACTCAGCAGATTTGTAGGAGCATTCTACTACTCCGGAGTCGCTATTTCTTAGTATATTCTTTTGTGCACATATTAGGGGCATGGCGGGGTCCTGTCCCGTCCTCATGATTCCAATACTCCAGTTAAAGGCTCGTAGATATCTGTATGTGGGTTGTAGAGGTTATGTGACCTCTTCATTGTATTTTGTACATCATTTTGAAGCCTTACGGGCCTGTGCTTATATATATATATATATATATATATATATATATATTATATATATATATATATATTGGGAGGTATTTGGAGGTTGGTTCATGATAAGTTTGCGTTGAGAATGATATATGTCCAGGTTGAGTATGATAGTCAGCATGATAAATAGTGCTCGGTAGTCATCTCCGGGTACCCGTCATGGCCCACGAGCCGGGTCATGACATTCTGTCACACCCCGATCTTGATCAGGGTGTGATGGGCACCCGACCCCGTGACCGGAGCCGAGCGAACCCGCTGACCCTTACTACGTAGATTTTTTTTTTGAATACCTTTAAGACAAGTAAACATAAATAGATGACTGAAATACTCTTTTGTTGCTTTTAAGTCAAATAAAACATGTAACCGTATATAACTCGTGTCATAATACAATCGACTCCGGAACCCGACTGCATGTCACAAGTCTCTAGCGAATCGAAATCTTTGACACGTGTGCTATGACTCGGCTATACTCCGGGCCAATGGAGCTTGCCAACATTTCGGGAACATCTTCTATCCTGGCTTCTATCGATGGGTGTACCTGCGTGGCATGAACGCAGCCCCCCGAAGAAGAGGGGTCAGTACGAGCAATGTACATATGAGACAGATCATGTGTAGACGGTAACCTGTGCAGAGTAATAACTATATGGAAGCATAGACAGTACTACAGTATAGAAGAGTAACCTATACATGTGAGTGCCCCGCCCGGGCGGAGAACCGTATGCACGCTTAGCTTTCTCTTTTCTTATTACTGAATACGGTGTTTCTTGTTTTTGTACATAAACGGATACTTTTCGTAAAAACGTACTTTTTACTTACAGTACGAACGCCGAATTCATCGGCTCTCCCCCCCCTCCCCAACCGGTGAACCAAATATATATCATATTATATATATATATATATATATAGCACGAACGAACGCCGCGTACATTCTCTCCCGCTAAATCCGCGTTCGGGCATCCGTGTCCGGATGATAAGCCACCGAATCGGTGGACACGGTTATACTCCCCATTCCTACATATACGGTGAATACAAGTACATTCATCAATATCGTGTATTATATACGTTATCATATAAACGGTTATACGGCTTGCATGCATTTCAAGGAAAAGCTATATTTATCGGGTGACGTAAGGTCGGTAACCTCCGATTTTATTATGAAATAACCATGGCGCTCTTATCTCGCATGAAGGAACTAGTAGTAAGGCGAGACAATCAATGAAGGTCAACATTATGAATAAGCATGGAGTAGAATCCTAGTACGGCCATTTCATGTACTTTGGAACCTTTAGACATGAGATCATTCTCGTCATAGTTATCATAGTACCATTCTCATTTTCTTTGACACGTCATAGCAGATTTGAAAACATAGCCTTGACTATTATCGTTATATACCTTTCTTATTCCTGGCTTTATTATTATCATCATAGAACTATGGTCGTCGTTTTAGTCATTAAGGCTTGCAATATTGTAAAACTTAGTTTTTGGAGAAAACGAATATTTTGGAAAACATTTGTAAACTTTTAGGAAGGAAAATCATGTTTTGGAATCGAGGGATTAGTTAAAACAACTATGATTCAGTAGTTAAAATAATAACCAAAAACTTTCCTTAACTATAGAATGAAAATAAGTCAAGTGGGTCAATAAGAAAGAGTTCGGGAATAGTGGGCCCACCTCGGGTCAACTGAGGCGGCAAATCAAATTTACGTATACTACAATTCATGGCGTCACTTGTGAGGGTCTTGGAGTAATCGAGTCCTATTTAGGGTAAGTTGGATGTTTAAGAAGTTTTTCCGACATTTGGCGTAAGTTCTAATTCAATTCTATTGGATGAATAGTAACCATTTTCAATCTTAGGTTTCAAGAAAAGGAATGGTCCCAGAAGCGCGAAATCAAGCCTACACGTCTATGACATGCCAAAGAAAGGAAATGAAGTCTTACATACCTCTTTCCGCTCCTTCTGCTATTCCAAATCCAAGTTGCAAGTTCGCCAGAATCTACATTTTGGTCACGTTTACCAAATGTCAATGAGAGTATTTAGAAGTTGGATCTTAAGGTAACACTTTTCGCCGAAATTTGGCAAAGATTTCCTAATATAAATACACCGCCCCGAGAATATGGCTCACCAATTTACAACAACAACCCGAGAATGGAACTAGGCCACAATATCAACAACAATACCAACAATCTTACTAATGACATTCAATTCAATTCACATGACTTTCAAAACGATTCAATTAACATACTACTTCACCCAACACCTTCCAATTCAATAAGAACAATAACAACACATTCTCTACTTTCAAATTCATAAACTTATTCCAAATTTATACGTTTTCAAAATATTTTCAGAATTCA
>NW_026724667.1:0-70693 GCF_029784015.1 Lycium ferocissimum
TTTTTCCCCAATAGGCGCCTCCGTCCGTCGACCGGGGGAGGGAAATGCCGCATCCGAGACTCACCGTGTCCCCAATCCTTCCCGAAATGATCCCCCGAAATTACGTAAACCGGGCACCTCTGTCGGAGATAATAGATATGGGAACTCCGGGGCCCACAATCTCCTTAATATAAAACCCCGGCATAACCCTCACCGAATACGAAATCCGGAGGAGGAAATGGTTTGATTTTGTCACCTATCAACAATAACCCATATGGAATCATACCTCGTTGAGTGCGAGGTAAGTTTTTGTAATAAAGCCCATATTAATGATTTCCCACTTCCACGACGGTATCTCCATTTCCTGTAATAATCCACCGGGCTTTTGATGCTCGATCTTAACCTGCTGGCAATTTGGGCACTGAGCGATGAACTTTGCTATATCTCTTTTCATACCATCCCACCAATATAAGCATCCGAGATCATGATACATCTTCGTCGACCCCGGGTGAAGATACGGCATACCGTGCCTCGACCATAACCCTCGTCGGCACCCGCAACATCGGACACATAATCCCCCCTTGGTAATAGACTCGTCGTGTAATCTCGAACGGGTCTTCTCCTTTTCAAGGGTCTGTCTCATACCGTGCCGGAAAAAGATCCTCATAGACGCCGCTAATCTCTCCGTAATAGAGATTCGCACTTTCGGACGAAACCCCAATATCTCCGAATCGCCAAGCGAACTCCAAGACTAGCCAACCGATGGATCTCGCGAACCATTTCCTTCCTCTCGATGGCACGTCCGCGATCGCCCATGATTTAGGGGCCGAGTGCATCCGCCACAACATTAGTTTTCCCTGTGATGGTTAGAATATCAACATCATAATCTTTCGAACTCTAACCACCTCCTTCCCGCAAGTTCCCTTCTTCGTTTAAAGATGTACGGAGGCTCTTATGATCCGTATAAATATCAACGTGAACACCATATAAATAATGTCTCCACATCTTCAAAGCATGAATTACCGGTGCCACTCCGGATCGTGAGTAGGATAACCTTCGTGCTTTACAACAAGGAGGCCGTCTGTTATAACACTACCTTGTCTTGCCGCATCAACACACACCCCAAACATACCCGGAAGGTATCACAATAAATCACATAGCTCGTCCGGTCACTGGGAAAAGTCGGGACCGGAGCCGTAGTCAACTTCTCTTTCGACCGGAAGCCGTGTTCACAAGCATCGTCCACCGGAACTTAGTTCTTCTTAAGTCGGCCTTGTCCGGCGCTGAAATCGAAGCGAACTGCTCTACGAATCTCTCCCGTAATGACCAATCCACAAGTTAGCACCTTAGTCGGCGTCGTGAGGTCTGTGCCAATTCTTTACGGCCTCGATCTTCTCGGGTATAACAAAGTGCGCACGACAACCAATCCAGCCATTTCGGACTCGCCAAAAGATACAACGAGAATACACGGCGCAGTCGTGAGTAACCCTATATGTATAAAATCATTATCATAGACTCAAAAGATAATTAAAATGACCATACTTGAAAATCGGAATAGTAGTCAAACCAAATTTTCAAAGTCATCGCCGGTTGGCAAAGGAGAGTCGCGGGACCCACGGACGGTGTTGACCCGAAACCGAGACCGCCTATGGAAAACATGTCATATAGCGCTATACAATCACCCTACGAACATATCGAGGCAATCCGAGCCTTTACGTAGGTGTTACGGTCGTTCGTAGATTTACGGAATCTTTAAAAAAATGCTTTTTATGAAGCATTCTAAAACCAAATTTTCCAAAGACATAATGGCCAATATTTCTAGCATCAAACATTATGAATTCCAAGAGACAAATAAGAGTCATAAACATGCTTGGATTGCGAGAATAGAATTTCCTCGAGGCTCGTGTCATAGCCTATTTGTAACTAAGGTATGCAAAAAGGAAAAAGGATTGAGCTTTACATACCTCGTCGCTCTTAAAGATAATCCAACTCAAGCTAATGCCAACCTACGCCTCGGACTCCCCAAGGTCTACAAATACGTCATAATATACCAAACATTAGCCATAGGCATTTAGGCATTTAATTCCAAACTAGCACTTAATTCTACAGAAATTTAGGCAGCATTTCCCGTAAATAGACCAACCCCGATGAATTTAACAAGCCAAATCAACAACAACAACATCAACAACCAACCTAGCAACATCAATAATCAATCCTAAAGGCACTATAACACATAACTCTCTTTACATCATTCAACAACATTCATTATATTCAATTCAGCGACTTCGTTCAAGCCAACATCAATGCTTATACATTCAAATGCCAACCCGAACCCATACCAACAATATTGAAGGACATTTTAAACAATTCATACAACATTTCAAACATCCAAACAACATCCCAACTTACCCGAACTCAGCCCCAAACCCGAGAACACCACTATAACCCATTCCTCACTTTCAAATCATGATTTGCACCAACAATCCACACTCTAACAATGTCATTCCCATAAATATAAAAATTACATTAAAATCACACAATCCTCCAAATCAGCCCATACAATTACAAGATCAATCTTGAGTCATTAAACTCTTATCGCCAACATAGAATTCATAACGACAACAATCAAAATTCCAAATAGAATTAATCCATTCTTGTCATATAATATGACATATTCCCACACACTACACATATACATATGTTGATGATTTCATTCTTTTTCATCATATAACCTCGTACTTTGTACGTGGAATATTCTAAGTTGGTTGCGACAAGTTATGGACAAGACTTTTAATTTTCAATTTTGTTGATTTTTTGTTTTAATGCACAAGTGGCATATTCATCTTTTCATTGGCATGGAGTGTTAAGGATAAAATTGGAATAAGGAAAATTTGGGGTTAAAAGTGAATTATGGAAAGTTAAGCATTTCATGAGAATTTGGGGCTAGAAGTGAAATTTTGAAAAAAAGAATATTTCATGAAAATGGCCATATGTGTGCCATGTGTGGGGTGTGGCCATGGGCCACATGGAAGTAATATATAAGTGGCTAAAAGATGACAATTAATCATCTTCATCACTTGGAAAATTCAAGAAACTTCAGAAAAAAAGGGGGGGGGGGGGGGGTTAAAGTTGCAAGGGATGCAAAAATGGAGACCCAAAAATTGACCATGAAAAATTATTTTCTTCTAGGTTTTCCACTATTTGGAGGGTCCTAAACAACATGAAGTGGTTGTTGGAGCAAGTAAATCCTTGGTTATTGCAAATCTCAACCCTAGCCAAGTTGAAGAACAAAGTGGAAAAGGGTAAGTTTAATCCTCTTTTTATATGTTAAGGATGGTTTGTGCATGTTGTGATATGTGGAAAAGAATGAAATTCATGAAATTGTGGTGTGGAAGTTGTAGCCGTGTACATGTTGCTTTGGTGTAGGAATGATGAATTAACTGTATTTAGCATGTTTAAGTGTGTTTGTAGTGTGTAGAAATGGATGAAAATTTGAGAATTTATATATGTTGATGTTGGCCGTGTAGGGGCTGTTTTTGGTAAGTTATGGCGAATTGATTTTACTTAATATTTTGGTTGTTGTTGTCATGGATTATGTGATGAGAATGAAGGTATTGAATGATTCAAGTTGAAGATGTAATTGTTGTGTTGTGGCCGTGTATAGGTAGTGTGGTGTAGGAGTGAAGAACTAATTTTATTTAGTATGTTTGGGATGTTGTGTTGTGGATTTTGTGATGCAAATGAAAGTTTAATGGTTCGAATTGAAGTTATAGTCGTTTGTGGTTTGTTTTGGAAGTTAATGTGAATTAAATGTAGTTTCTTGAATCTATGGAAATAATGTTGTGAACGTGTGGATTATTGAAGTAGTGGATGAATTTGGAAGAAAGAAATGTATTGTTGTTGTTCTTATGGCATTTGGAAGTTTCGGGTAAGGTAGTATAATGGTTGAGTTTTTTTGAATATTGTGTGGATTGTTGGAAGCATTCTTGAATCTTATTTGAATGATCTCGGATTAGTATTTGAATATGTGGGCGTCGATGTGGGTTTGAACGTATGTAGTCGAATTGAATGAATGGAATGTGGTCGAATTATATGGAAAAGAATTACTAATATTAGAATGCGTTTGAATCGGTTATGGATGTTGTTTATATGGTTATTGGTATTGTTGTTGAAGAATTGGCCGAGTTAAATTCTCGGGGTGTTAGTTCTAGGGAAATGTCGCCCAAATTTCTGTAAATAAAGTGATGGCTTGGGATTGGATTCTTAAGTGCTTAAGGCTAATGTTTGGTACTTAATGACCTTATTGTAGATTTTGAGAAGCCGAGACTTGAGTTTGGATTAGCTTAGGAAGCAATCAAGGTATGTAAAGCTTACCTTTCCTTCTTTTGGCATGTCTTAGATATGAGTAAGGTATGATATGCTATGAGCCTTGGGGGTAACTCTATTCTGAAATTCCGAACATGTTTATGATTCACACTCATTTCTTGATGTTCGCATTTTGATACGGTCGGATTATGGTTCTTATGTCTTCCGTATGATTGGATTTTAAAAGTTGCAAAAAAAAAGAAAGAAAGAGATTTGTTTTCAAAAGAGTTTTGTAACTACGAACGTCCGTAACTTTCACTGAGTACGAACCGGATGGCTTTGATATGCTCGTAAATGATTCTATGACGTATAATGACTATGATTTCTGTAGGCGGACCCGGATTGGGTTGACGCTCGTCCGTGGGTCCCGCGACTTTGCTGTGTGTAGTACTAATGACTTTTTGAAAAGAACTTAATGCGACTATCTTTCCGACCCCTGAGTATGATTAATTATTTATCTGTTGAGTCTGAAATAAGGATTTTTATGTATGTGATTTTGATACGTAACTACGGTTTCTGAAGTTCGGTTTGATATGTTCCCGAGTGACGTTCGGAAGAAAATCTGATTTGACTTCTCGTTTTGGCCTATAAATGATGGTTCGTTTTATTAACCTATTAAGTCTTTGAAAATGTTTTAAACTGTATTTGGCTACTTATGATTCTGCTCGTGCATTCTGTTATTACATTTTTCGCCGAGTCCCGGGCCGGTATGTATCGTGCGCACTGTGTGATATTGACCGCTGGATTCTTGACCGCGGTATGTGATGTGATGTTACCGCTGGATTCTTGACCGCGGTATGTGATGTGATGTTGCCGCTGGATTCTTGACCGCGGTATGTGTATGTGTGATATTGACGGCTGGGTACTTGGACCGCGGTATGTGTATGTGTGATATTGACATTTTTGGGTATTTGACGCGGTACGTGTATATGTGACATTGGCGGCTGGATACTTGATCATGCGTATGTGTATATGTGACATTGGCGGTATTTGGTACTTGACAGCGGCATGTGTATACGTGATTTTGAAATCCGGATTATGGTCGTCGGTTAATGCCCGCTCATATGATTTGTTCTATTTTCTATATACATGAGACAGAAACGGTTTACAAAAGAAAGCTAAGCATTTTGGCATTCGGATTATCACATTTGTCTTCTGTACCGCCTATGTATGATTTGTACTTCAGGTGCAAGCCCTTTGGTATTCTAGATTGTTATGCTCATTTTCTGCACTCCTTACTTTGGTTATGACCTCGTTTTCTGTATGCCATGCTTTACATGCTCGGTACATATTCATCCGACCCCCTTTTTGTCCTCGAGGGTGCGTTTCATGTACGCGCGGTACCTACAGATGAGTAGATGATGTTGGAAAGATGTTCCAGCTAGATTGGCGAGCTCCATTTCCTCCGGAGTGTTGCCGAGTCCGAGTGTTTTTGTATGGTATCTGAAGTTATGGTAGAGACTTTGCAGATAGTGTCGTATGTATAAGACGTCGATTTGTATTGACTATGTGGCTGTGTATTATTATGGATTATGTTGCAGATTTGTTATGACTACAGATTTTATTTGATTTGAAAAAGACGAAAGGCATGTTGTTTTCTGAAAAAATTTCATTACGTACTTGTGTCATGTTTTGCGGGCCCAGTATGATTATGAGTATTATGTGAGTCAGCGGGTTTGCTCGGCCCTAAATAAGGGTCGGGTGCCCATCACGCCCTAACAGAAATTAGGGTGTGACATTCACACTACACAACTAAACATGCTACATAAAATCAATTCATCATCTCAACACAACACACACACCTACACGACCATACACACCATGCACGGCTTCACTTCCAACATGCCATATTTCATGATTTTCATCCATTTTAGCATACTACAACATGCATACACCATTCATAACACAAAAAACAAGATTAAATCTTACCTTTCTTCTTCAACTTCACAAATAGGCTAGGGTTTGCGATTTACAAAACGGATGGTTTGATGACCCAAACAACACTTCCACGTTACTTAGGGACCTCCAATTAGTGGATTTGCATCAAAGAAATATTCTTGGGATGGCTCAATTTGGACTTGGTTTTTCTTGGTCTTGGCGAGGTTGTTGAGGTGTTGTTCTTCAACTTCTTGATTTTTTTGCTAAGTATGGAATGAAGAAAGATGACTTAGTATTCATCTTTTGCATACTAATATAAGTCATACAAGTGTCCATGGCCCACACATGTGTTGGACCAATTAAATTTGTCCACAAAATGTGTGGGACCATTTCCAAGGGCACACGGCCAAAGGGCCAAATTTCGCATGATTTCCAACTTTCAATTATTCAACTTTTGGTCCCAAATTTTCCTAAATGTTCCATGCCAACAAATTTCATGAACAACTTATGTCTCAAAATAAAATCGAAGGTCAAAAGTTCCGACTTTGTATCCCGGAATGGTTTTGTCTCTAACTTATCATAGTTAAACCGGATTGTCCCAATGTACCAAATACGGGATATAACAGTTTAATATTTTTTTGGCATCATATGGTAACTCCTGAAAGTTATTAACATGTAGATTACTTGCAAAATTGAGTACACAGTTAGCTAAACAGTCTGCTAGTGCATTGCCTTCCCTAAGGATATGAGCAAACTGCACTTGCCCCTTATTACTCCAATATTGTATTCTCCTTATCTCCATTCTGATTTTCCAAGGTATATTCCATATCTGCTTTTTGATGTTTAACAAAGCCGAGGAATCAGTTTCAATAATCACAGGTAAGAACTGATGTGTCACACAATATTCAATACCATCCCCTATTGCTATAGCCTCTGCACAAATATTGGTAGTATCATTTAGTGTTCTAGCTGCAGCATACATTAATTCTCCACTATCATTTCTTATGCAAAAGGCAGCAGAACTCATCCCTAGATTTCCCCTAGAGGCCCCATCAGTGTTGCACTTGAACCATTCCCTAGCTGGATGCATCCACATGACCTCCTTACAAAGTATTTTGGGCCTATATCCTTCCAAGATTTGCACCATTTGAGGCCATGAGTAAGGTACCTATTGTATCCAAGGATACAAAGATTTCATAAGATTATGCAGATTCAGATTTATACTATGGATCACCATAGTTCTGTTCATTCTTCCTCCATGCATTATGACATTTCTCCTCTTCCAAAGTTGCCAACACACCACAGCTGGTATAGCTTGCATAAAAGTCTTCAACTTAGCATGACATGCACTTTCCCACCATTTCACTATTGTTTGATGAATCTACACAAAAGTTTCAATAATTCCTGTTGCTTCTTTATAATATTGCCATATGGATTTGGCAAAGGAACAAGTTAAGAACAAGTGCTGCAAAGTTTCCTCCTGACTAGGATTATCACAACATCTACATCTAGAAGCAATAGAAATCTGCATTCTCTTGAGCACATCATCTACAGGTAACTTAAGTCTCCACACTCTCTATAGTAAGAAAGAAATTTTGAAAGGAAGTCCTTTGACCCACAATTTTGGGTAAAATGTAGAAGTTTCCTGTTTCTGTCTAAGAATATTCCAAGCACTTCTGTTACGCCTCTCGTTTGCATCGTAGTAGAACGTATGGTTTCTTAGTCGGGTATACCCTTGGATTAGAGACCTGAGCCCGAGTTTGGTGGTAGAAAGTGTCTTGCCTGGTGTACAAGGGTATCAACAGGTATTCCTGGCAATTTGTAGGATTAGAAGTTGAACGAATCGAATCAATGCGATCTGAACTGAATCTGAGAAAATCTGCAGACACCAGTCATCATCGACGGGTCATCGACATTGTCGACGGACCTTTGTTGTGCGGCGTCGATAGGGTTTCGCAGCCTTGCATCTGCAGGTGCAGGTCGATGGAGCAAGTTGACGGACCGTCGATCCGCTCGTCGAATCGTACCGCTGTAGCTTTTTATTTCTAGGTATAAATATAAGACCCACGACTTTATTTCTTATTTTCCTCCATTCCAAGTTAGAGAAAAAACCTAATATTTTCTCTCCCAACATTTTATACCATATTAGTGGAGTTTTAGCAAGATCCAAGCCCCGTGAACCCGTGCTTGTGAAGAAGAAGGTTTTTTCTAGGGTTTCTTCAAGTTGTTAAGCTTAGGGAGTTAGAGTTGAAGTTGGTCTTTGGAATCTTAGAACCCTCAAGGTATGTGAATGATTTCTACCCTTGTATTTGAGTTTATTATGAAGAGTTTTAGTGATTTTAAGTAGAGAGAGGATACTTATGGAAATGGTAACTTGATGAAGGGTAATATAGTGATTTGGGGTTATTTTAAGAGATGATTGGAAATTGATTTGAGTATATTTTGATATATCTATATATATATGTGTGTGCTGTCATTGTGTTGTGGGTATTGTGGTTGATGTTGGATCGAATAAGAAGTTGAAAAGTTGTAAGCTTACAAAGGAAACTATTGTCTATAATTCGTTAAGCTCTATATGTATTTGAGGAGGGTTAGTAAGCGACGTAAATGGTCTAATTAAGGCCTATGTCATCTTAATTGTAGACTTACAAGTTCGATAGGTAGAAGTTGGACAATTAGGTATACTTCAAGGTATGTCAAGGCTATCCTTTCCTTCTTTTGGCACTATCTTATGATATGAACCAACAAACGAGTAAGCGAGCTTCCATATTACTCTACTCTTAGAAGCATAGGGAGTACTTCAGTCTTTGATGTTCATGTACCCCGTTTATGATTGCTCCTTCTGTTCATGGGTCCAGCTTTATGTATACAGTTATTCATGCATTACATTCATTCATATATATATATATATATATATATATATATATATATATATATATATTGACCCGTGACCAGAAGGCGTTATATACGCAAGTATTATATGTATATGGGGTATGGAAAATGGATAGGCGTTATATACGCATTACCACCTGATCAGCTGGTGCACCTTGATGATGATATATGGATCGGGTTGTACGTTCCTCGGCATTATTATTATATGATATATGGATCGGGTCGTACGTTCCTCGGCATTATTATTATATGATATATGGATCAGGTCGTACATTCCTCGACATCATTACTATTATCTAGGATATGGATCGGGCTGAACGTTCCTCAGCACTACAACCTATATTTATGTATATGAGTATGATTATCATTGAGAGCATGCATATTGTGCGCCCACAGAGGCATAGTCGGTTATACGAGTTTATGCGTATACATACAGATACTAGTTCATACAAGTACATGCAGACAGGTACTTCAGCTTATGAATTCAGATTTTATTCATGATTCTTATATGTACATGATTGTTCTTACGCCTTTCATATTCAGTACATTATCCGTACTGACTCCCCGTTGCTCGCGGGGCTGCGTTCATGCCCGCAGGTTCAGATAGACCGACAGGTGGTCCATCTTAGTAGGACTCTATCCAGCAGTGGTCAGTGCGCTCCATTGATCCAGAGTTGCAGTCTATTTTGGTATGCTAGCCCTTTTGAGTTGTCTATGCATATGGGTATGACGGGCCTCTGTCCCGTCCTTTCTACAGCTTTCATAGTTGTATGTATTAGTTAGATGATGTAGCCTCGTCGGCTCCCATTATTTTGTGTACAATATATGTAGTGGCCTAGCTGGCTTGCACTGTTCAGATTGTACAGAGTTTTGATGTTTTCCTTTTATGAGCTCAGTTTATGCCATTTATAGGCCCTTGATGTTCAGATATGTGTTTAGGGGTGTTTGGTCACTCGAGGTTAGACACTCGTCACGACTCATCAGTTTGGGTCGTGACAACTTCCCACTGAAAAATCTCCTGAACTAGTTAAACTCCACCAAGGTCTATCCTTCTCTGAATTCTACTGAACCAACACCAACTCATTCCTTACATGCTCTACAACATTTACAGGAAAGTGAGCTTCCATTTCTGCAAAGTTCCAACCATCTTCTGTCATTACCTCGGCAACTTCCACAATGTTATTATTACTGTGATCAGTCTCATGTAAAAAATGACTAATTGGACCAAGCTTTGTCTAGTTATCATCCCATGCATTACATGAACCATTGGTTGGTTCCCACCATACGAACTGATTCATTTCATCTCGGGCATGCAATATCATTTTCCATATCTGAGATCCCCCCTTCCATTGAACTCTAGTAGGCTGAAGTTTCTTATAGTACTTGTTCCACATGAAGTTTGACCACATGGAATTAGTAGTTCTGAATCTCCACCATAACTTAGCATACAGAGATTTGGAAACATCATACAAGGATCTGAAACTAAGGCCACCTTCTTCTTTTGGCAAACAAATGTTCTGCCATGACATCCAGTGTCTGCTTCTTTCCTCTTCTTTGTTATTCCAGAAAAATCTTGCTAAGATCCTGTGCATTTCATTAATAGTGTACTTAGTAGGCACTATAGCTAACAAACTACACACAGGTATACTTTGAAGAACACTGCTGATAAGAACAGCTTTCCCTCCATAAGATAAAAGTCTTCCTTTCCAGCTTTGCAGTTTGTTCTTAACCTTTTTAATGAGATCATTGTAATACATCTTATTCCTTGTTGTATGAAATATAGGACACCCCAGATACTTTAAAGGAAACTTATCTCTATTAAAACCTATAATCTGTTGAACTTCTTGTTGTATATGCTGTGCCACCTTATCATACAAGTAGAAGGCACTTTTATCCCTATTGATAAGCTCACATGATAACACCTCATACTTGTTCAAAATGATCATGATTTTCATCAAAGAGTATTTCTCAACAGATGCAAATAAAATGGTATCATCAGCATATGCAAGGTGATTAATCCTTACACTCCATTTAGGCATACCACATCCAACAAAGCTACCATCCTCAGCTAAAGAGTTCAAAGCTCTAGAAAGGACCTCAGTAGACATGATGAATAATGCAGGAGATAGAGGATCTTCTTGCTTTACTACCCTTGTAGAGTGAAAGAACCCCTTAGCCTTGCCATTTAGCAGTATAGAGTACCAATTGTTAGCCAGCAGTCTCCAAATAATGTCAATGAACATATCAGAAAATCCCATCTTTCCTAGCACTTTGATAAGATAGGACCAAGAAACCCTGTCATAGGCCTTAGCCATAGCTAGTTCAATCACCACATTAGCTGGCTTCCCTCTTTTCCTTATATCTGTGAATATCTCTTGAGCTAGAACAACATTTTCAATAATGCTACTCCCTTGTACAAAACTAGCCTGATTTGGAGATAACAAAAAAGGAAGGATATCACCCAACCTATCATGTATCACTCTGGATACCTCCTTGTTTACGCAATTACTTAAACTGATTAGCCTAAGATCAGAGAAAGTATTAACCAATTCTTTCTTAGGAAGCAGCACCAGGTTTGTGTGAGTAATAGATTTTTTGTCACACCCCAAGGTAAGGCGTGATTGACACCCGGCACCTTGCAAAAACCGAGCGAACCATCTTACAACTCATATCCTCTATGTCTCGAATGGCAACAATAAGATCAAGAGGCTAAATATGAACATAATATCATGCATAAGTATATGTACAATAGACCCATGATGCCGACATTACTACTGTCACACTATGACTAAGCCAGACACAAGCTGCCTCGCAAAGCCTCTATGAACATGACTGAAGTATATAAGTCGGGACAGGGACCCCGGCATACCCTCTTGTCACAAAACAAATCATATGCAACTCAGACTCGACAATGCTCCAGGAAGAAGTGGAGCTCACCAATCAACACTGGTACCTGATGGCAGCCTACGATGAAGGATCCTCATCTCGTCCATCTACACCTGCGGGCATGAACGCAGTGTCCACAAGAAGGGACGTCAATACAAACAATTTACTGAGTATGTAAGGCAAGATAACAACTTAAATGAAATAACAACTTATACTCTGGATATTTCAAGAAAGCATCTACAAGTGCTATACCTGGGTTGCCTCTTATCTGAAGCAAGATAACACCACTCTATAGATTAACTCCGTAACTCGAAGGTCAGGTATAGATAACATAACTCTATAAATATAACTCTGTGACTCATAGACCAGGTATGCGCATCTCCGTGACCCGTCGATCAGGCAAAAACTCCATGACCCGTAGGCCAGGCGATAACTCCACGACCCGTAGGCCAGGCGATAACTCTATGACTTGTAGGCCAGGCGATAACTCCATGACCCGTAGGCCAGGTGATAGCTCCATGACCCGTAGGCCAGGCGTATACATATAATGATAACTCGAAAGCAACATAATAGCCTATAAATAACATATCCACTAGTTATACCTGCTGACATTCAATCATCTCATATAACATAACTATTCTTATACTAACTCTTAACTAGAGAGGAGTACTACACTAGGGTTATGGTAACCCATGTATAATCTTCGTGAATAGCACACCTTTTGTGCGAATAGTCAAAAAGGTCTCAATAGTAGGAATCTTAAGAAATGGAATCATTATCATTGTTACCATCATAGAAACATCTATCTTTAGCATCATAATCAATTTGAGAATCATGAGCTTCGGGCTTTTTGGAAATAAGGATATTATAGAATCCATGTATGCGTTCATAGGAAAAAGAATCATGCCTTTAGAAAGAAAGGAAGTAGCCTTAATATACCTTTTTGGTCGCCTTAACTTTAACTACTCAATGCTTGTCTTAGTCCTTCAAATAAATCTTCCTATAATTCGCCGAAATTTCGGCAGCATCTCCCTTGTTTATATGCCTAGCCCAAAATCGTACTTCAGCAACCAACAACAACAACATCAATACCAACATTAATCATAATAATCTCAACACCAAAATAATCCATAAACATCCCATATGGGGTTTATCCCATATTTCTGCCAACAAAACTATTATACGGTTATTTGACAGTTTTATCTTTGTAAATAAACCAAAATTAACATTAATAATAGGAGATTCATACCTTTCTCCTGATAATATTGCCATATATTCACTTTTTTCACCTTAAAATTGAACCACACGCATCGCTATTTTTATTCTATACTCACAACTATACGTTGCCTGAACCAGAATTCGTGAATTATAGTTGATTTAGGCTTGAAATTTGGGTTTGAGAGTTAGGGAACTTTCTAGAGCATTTTGGAATAGTTTGGAAGAACTCTTGGCTGAAAAAAGAGGGGGCAAGCCCCTTTTATATTGATTCAAATTCGGGTCGGGGTCACTGTAGCAGTACTGTAGCAGTCGTGTCTGCTCTGGCAGCTGAACTTGTAACGTCCATAATTCTCTACTCCAATATCGTATAGATGAGAAGTTTATTGCGTTGAAAACTAGACTCGACGAACTTCATTTTAGGCTTTTGAAACACCTTAAAACTCTTAATATACTAGGAGATATACCCCTCCAAATTTGACCCAAAATTCTGTCAACTTTTTCTAAATTTTCGACATATTTATTTTCTTCGATTTGCTTGGTCCCGGAGTTTCCCATAGCTTATTATATGAATATAAAACGTCATGACCATTGGATTAGTTCGTATAATATCATATATCCTTGAAGGGTACTCCAGTATCCATACTTAGAATGTCCAACACTCATAAATTTTCACGTACGAACCTACGGGGTGTAACATTTTTGAAGAAAATTTCCATTGAAGAAAGACAATACCATACTATACACATCCTTTCTAACAATATCCCAACGCTTTTGATAGAATATACCTGAAAAACCATCTGGACCACAAGCAGTTGATCCACTAAGATTGAAAACTGCATCTTTAACTTCCTCCATGGTTGGTACTTTTCTAAGTTTTTCATTCATACTATCATCAACTAGAACTGGAACATGCTCCAGAATACTTTCTTCCACTTAATCTAAATTCTCCTGAGTGAACTGTTTTTCATAGAATGAGATTGCTTCTGCAGCTATTTGATCCTCCTTTTCAATCCAATCTCCTTCTGAATTCTGAACTTTCCTGATTTGTAGCTTTTTTCCTTCTTCCTTTCACAATAGTATAAAAGAACTTTGTATTCCCGTCACCCTCTACAAACCAGTCAAGACCATATTTTTGTCTCCAATATTCCTCTTCATAGTGCAAATATTTCTTCATTTCAATTTGCAATACACACTTGTTGATAGGAGAGGGATCCTCTTCAAATAGGCCTTCTTTAATTCTAACTATTTCCTCCTTAATAATGATCTTTTTGAAAATATCCCATAGGTCAATCTACTCCACTTAGACAAGGCCCTCTTAAGCTTCTTCATCTTACACTTGAAGCTAATGAAAGGGTCTTCATGTTCCCATACTGGCCAATTCTGCCTCACAATGTCCATGAAAGAATCATGTTCCACCCAGAACTTCAGAAATTTGAAAGGTTTGTACTGATTTTGATCTGTTTCTCCATAAGTACATAATAGAGGAGCATGATCTGAACCTGTCCTAGCCAGATATTCCACTTCCAAGCTACTAAACCAATCTTGCAAAGGAGCATTAATGAACATTCTATCCAACCTTTCAAAGATACAATCATCTCCAACTCTACCATTCCACCATGTAAAAGGGCTGCCCTTAAAGCTAATCTCCTCCAGTTCACAAGAATTCACACAAAAGGAAAAGTCCTCCACATCTTGAGGCTGAATAGGGATGCCACCAATCCTTTCCTCATCATTCAAGACCACATTAAAATAACCACCAATCATCCATGCCTTAGTGATGGTGTTATACAAATGATATGTCATGACCCAATCGGAGGGCCATGACGGGCATCGGGAGCTAACCCATCTGGGCACCTCTCATCATACTTTCACAATCAAAACTAGATGAGCCACATAGCCTACTCATAATCTCTATGCATCAATAACACAATTTCCATTGGCTAATGCACTTTTATATCGCAGCAACAACTATGCCCATATATATATACACATAAGCCGGCAAGGCCAATAAAATGATATACCAAAATATAAGCCGACAAGGCTAAGAGACATCTAGCTATCCACAACTGTCTACGAGCCTTTAAAAAAGTAGGTAACATCATAAAGACTGTTACATCTCGCATTTCGCACGTCGGAATATTTTTAAGTTGGTTGCGAAGAGTTATGGACAAGGTTATCTCTCGACTTTGTGTTACGACAAATGGTATACGATTTTGTTGGAAGGAAGCATTAAGGAAAAATTTGGGACTAAGAATGCATTATGGAAAAATCTAAAAATTTCATGAAATGGGAGTAAGGTGGGCCATGGCCACATGGAGGCTTGAAATATATATACATATGGAATTAGATGACATGTTGGCCATATTAGTCATCTTTCATTATTCAAAGAAAATTCTAGAAATTTGAAGAATTTTGAAGGGAAAGGAGAAAAGAAAAAAAAAAGAAAAGAGGACCAAGGTGGCCGGCCATGTGCATGGCATGTGCCACCACTTATATATATATGTATAAGTGATGAAAAACAAGACACAATTCTTCATTTAAACTCTAGAAAATTCAAGACAAGAAGGAGGAGGAGGACGGCCAAGGGGCTGGCCGAAACCAGCCCCTCCATTTTGATCATGAAAAATTGGTTGCTTCATGCTTTATTACTAATTTAAAGGCCCTCGTTAACGTGGTGTAGTTAGTAGAGCAAGCGAAGCGCTCGTTTTGCGGAACAAAGTCCTAGCCGAGTGAAGGAACAAGGTATGATTCAATCTCATTTTTCATATGTTATGAGTGATTTGTGTATGTTGTGAAGCGTGAAAGTGAATGAAAGTCATGGAAGTGTGGTGTTTGAAGTGTAGTCGTGTGGCGTAGTATTGTAGCCGTGTGTGTGTGGTTGTTGTAGGAATGAAGAACTAATTGTATTCAACATGTTTGTGTGTTGTTGTAATGTGAAGGAATGAATAGAATTCATAAAATTATGGATGTTGATATGTTGGTCGAATGGGGGCTGATTTGTGAAGGAAGAATGAATCAAATTTATTTAGTGTTCTTGGCTATTGTTGTTGAGAATTATATGGTGAGAATGAAAGTTTAATGACTTATGTTGAAGTTGTAATTGATTGCGGGCTGATTTGTAAGATAATATGATCTTATTATAGTTTCTTGAATTTGTAAGCATAATGATATAAAGCATGGGATTGTTGTTAAAGTTGATGAATTTGAAAGAGAAAAGTGTGTTGTTGTTGTCCTAGTTGAATTGAATATGGATGAAGTATTGTTTAAAGGTTGTGCGGGTTGTTGGAGCGTTCTTAAATATCATTGAATGGTTTTGGGTTAGTATTTGAACATGCGAATTGCTTGAAATATTCTTGAATTGGTTGTTGATATTGTCGGAATAATCGTTGGCATTACTGTTGCTAAGTTGGCCGGGTTACATTCCCGGATTGGTTGTTGTATATTTGGCCGAGCTAAGTCTCGGGGATGCTATATGTATGGGGGAAATCTTTGCCGAAATTTCGGTAGCCAAACATGAACTTAAGTTGAACTCTTGGAAGCTACAACTCACAATTGGTAAACATGACCATTTGTAGATTTTGGAGAAAACGGGATTCGAATTTGGAGAAGCTTAAGAAGCAGAAAAGGTATGTAAGGCTCACCCTTTCCTTCCTTTGGCATGTCCTAGATGTACTAGGTTTGGATCTCAGTCTCGGGGATCATTCTGTTCTCGAAAATGTGAGTTTAATTTTGGTTACTATTTATTCAGTACAATTGAACTACCCTTCTCCCTTTTGTTGGAAAAATGCTCAAACTTCCCTAATTTTCCCAAACGAACTCGGATTGCTCTGAAACTTTCATATATGCTTTCATAGAATCTAAAGTTCGTAAAATTGTGTATGTCACCTCGACTTGGCCCGAGGTGGGCCCGCAACCCCCGAGACCCATTTGTATCGTTCTGTTTGTCTCATTTCCATACGATAATTAAGGGAGACCTTTGACTATCGTTTCGAGTGTGATATGATTCGTAGGTGTTCTCTGATATGAATATTGTGATATAAGTATTCCGATGTAAGTGCGCTGATGTGAATATATGGTTTGGGTATGTAATTTGATCTAAGAAATCTGTTATGAGTAATTTGATATAAGTATTTGATAGAAGTATTCCGTTATAACAATTCTGTTATAGGTACTTTAATATAAGTACTCTGACATTAGCATTCTGACATGAATATTCCGATATAAGTATTCTGGAAAAAGTATTCTGATTTGGATATGTAACCTGATATAAGGCTCCTGATGTGAGTAATCTCTTATGAATAATTTGCTATGAACATTCGGTCAGGAATAACTTCTGCAACTCTGATGTCTTGATTGTCAAACGACAGGGATCATGATTGTTCTATTGAGTCTTCTGATGTTGGTAAGTGTGTGTGTGCTCCTGTCGGGTCTGGATATGTGTGCATGTGGTTTCGGATTTCGGTATGCGCGTATGTGTATATGTGTATGTGCATGTGTATGTGTGATATTGTCCGCTGGATACTTGACCGAGGGCTGTGACATGACCGCTGGATTCTTGGCCGCGGCATGTATATGTGTGCTATCGTCCGCTGGATACTTGGCCGCGGACCGTGACATGACCGCTGGATTCTTGGCCGCGGCATGTGTGTAGGTGTAGCTGTGTATATGTGGCATCGCCGTTGGATTCTTGGCCGCGGTGTATGTGCGTGTGATGTGATGTGTGTTTCTGGACAGTCGGGATTATGACCAGTCGTTTAATGTCAACCCATATAAATTGTTCTACTTTCTACATACATGAGATAGAAGTGTTGCACAAAAGCGAGCAAGGCATCTTGGTATTCTGATTATCATAATTGTTTTCTGTACTCGACTTCGGTTATGATTTCGTTTATTTAAATACTTTCCGCCTTGCATACTCGGTACATATTCCGTGCGACCCCCCCCCAGAGTGCGCTTCATGCCGCGCGGTACTCCCGGATGATTAGCGACCATTATAGAAGATGTTCGAATTTGGGTTGGCGGCTCCACTTGCTCCCGGAGTGTTGCCGAGTCGAGTTCGTATGATATGCTTTACGGATAGATGTTAGAGACTTTGCGACGATTGTCGTGGGTGTTGGTTGTCAGTCTGTAAGCGGCTCCATCAGCCGATACGTCATATGTGATTGGTTTTGTTTGACTACAGATTTTATGTAATTTGAAAGCAACGGAAGAAATACTTCTGAAACTTATATTTTGCACTTTATCTTCATTCAAAAAAAAAAAATTATGTGCGTAATAAGAGTCTGTGGGTTCGCTCGGCTCCGGATGTGGGGTCGGGTGCCCATCACACCCTAGTGGAATTGGGGTGTGACAAAGACGGGACAGGATCCCGCGATGCCCATATATGTACACAAAAGAATAGTACCAACAACTACAGCTCCGAATCAAATGGAGCTCCTCAAAGTAGTCTCTGAATAGGCTGCCTAATGGTCGAGTCTATCTCCCTGTCCACCTGCGGGCATGACGCAACGTCCACAAACAAAAAGACGTCAGTACAAATAATGTACTGAGTATGTAAGGCATAAGAAATAACATAATAAAAGCATGAAGGATAACATGAGTTAGACGAGCCATTTATACCTCTTGAGGTGTTCATCACATTTACTTATCCCTTTTTCTATAGAAAACCTTCCATACACGTATACATATACATACATATATAACTAGCATCATCATTATAACATACCCGGCCTTAATAGGACTCGGTGTGTAACATACCCGGCCATAATAGGACTCGGTGTGAAGCATACCCGGCCACAATGGGACTCGGTGTTATTCATACCCAACTGATCAGTGGTGTGCACAATAGATATCATACCCGGCCATATAGGACTCGGTGTTATACATTGCTTTATATATTTATACATATAGAATTACACAAGTGAGAGCAACATCGTCATCTTCATTTTCACTATATCTTTTCTCAGTGGATCAACTACTATAGGATGGAATCAATGACATCATGTGAGTATCAAAAACTATGAACTTTAGTGATTCTAGGAATGAGGTCATCATGGAAGACATTGTGGATTGCTCGTGAAGGTATGCAACAATGGGATCATGCCTTAAGAAAGAAGGGTTATCCTTACATACCTTTATGTCTTCTTAACTACTTAACGTTCACCTCCAAAGCCCAAGAAATCTATATTTAAGAGGGTCAATACCAAGGTTAGGCTTCAAAGACACCCTTAAGTTCAAACTAGTATAATTCGTAATCTATCGAAAATTGGGCAGCATTTCCCCTATTTCACCTACTTCTACCCAATTCCAAAACAACTCCCAAACAACAATGACATTATTAATAATACCATAATCAAGAGGCTTCATTCAAGTTAAGCATCGTTCAATCCCCAAACTCCTTTTCATGATCATTCATAACAATAGCTATAACACAACACCATATATACTTACATACGACACTTCCCCAACATCATTAATATCACCAACCACAAGATCGTACTCATAACATGCCAAGAATTATAATTCAAGTTAACTTATAGTTCATAATATCCCCACATTCACACTTGAACTCTCTTTTCACTTTTCTTCCTTCAACCACATGGTATAACAATCAAACAACCTTAGCTATATGCAAAAGATGTAAAAACCTACCTTAATCACACAATAACAAGACTTGGATCAACTTAATCCACTAAAGTGAAAACTCCAACATCAACACCAAAGGAAATCTTGAGTTCCACAAACCCTAGCAAGCTTCTTAGCACTTTAATCTCTTGATTCTCTTGTATTTGGCTTGGATTAGTTTATTGGCTTGAAGAGAGGGTTTTGGAGAGCTCTAGGATCTTTTTCAGGGAAATAATGATCCCAAATGAGGTAAAATGAAATATATAAAGTGTCACTTAAAATCCCGTTGGGCATTTTGACCCCCATTTTGACGAACCGCAGAATATTTGACTCTCCGTCAAATTGGTCCATCAAATGGACAACCCAAAATGGCCTCACTGGAACTGTTTTACACCGGGAAAAATTCCATTTGATGGGCCGTATAAAGTTTTATGGTCCATCAGACTGATCCGTCAAATTTTTCTGCCCGAGCAGTTTGTCTTAAAACACCCATAACTTTTTACTCCGATGTCACATTAACGAACGGTTTGTTGCGTTGGAAACTAGACTCAATGAAATTAAATATAGATAGAATAAACACACCAAAACTTCTCATATTCTAGGACATATACCTCTCTCAAGTTGGACCAGAAATCCTGTCCAAAATTTTGCCAAGTTTTTCCAAAGTTCTGACAAACTTAATTTCCTTAATTTGCTTCTTCTCAAATCCTTCCATAGCTTATTTCATGAACTTAAACCCTCATAACCATATGGTAGGCACATATAATCTCATATATCCTAGAAGATAACTCCAGTTTTCATGATTAGGACAACTAACAACTAATGAATCTCAACATACAAAACTACGAGGTGTAACTTCCTTCCCCCTTAAGAACATTCATCCTCGAATGTTAGGCTCTTAGGGATTCTATAAAATTTTTGCTAGAGCTTCCCCTGTAATATGACAGTACCATCCTGTCACAGCAACCCAAAATATATCGCCTCATAGGGCTACCACAAGAACAACATCAACCATGGCCACACGACAAAGAAAGCATCAAAAGAAAGCATTAGATACCTGAGGACAATGGCGCCTCCGCCTGAGTCTCCTCTGCTGGTTGAAATAAATGTGGATACCTAAACTTCATGTCTTCCTCAGCTTCCCAAGTCATTTCTTCCCTATTATTGTTTCTCCATAAGACTTTAATTGAAGCTACATCTTTGGTTCTGAGTCTCCGAACTTGTCTATCTAGAATGGCGATGGGAACTTCTTCGTAAGACAATTGCTTGGTTACTTGAACATCATCTACAGGTACAATTCTGGAAGGATCTCTAATGCACTTATGAAGCATCGATACATGAAAAACTGGATGGACTGACTCTAAATCCGAAGGGAGGTCCAACTCATAAGCCACTTGGCCTACCTTGCGTACAATCTCATAGGTCCCATTATACCGAGGACTAAGCTTGCCCTTTTTACCAAATCTCATGATGCCCTTCACTGGCGACACTTTCAAGAGTACCCAGTGCATTACTTGAACTCTAAGTCTCGTCGACGGTTATCTACATAGGATTTCTGACGGCTCTGAGCTGTTAATAATTGATCCTGTATATGCTTGAATTTTTCTATGGCTTGCTGGATCAAGTCTGGCCCTGTTAGTTTAGTTTCTCCGACTTCGAACCACCCAATTGGCGATCTACACTTGCGCCCATATAAAGCCTCATATGGGGCCATCTGGATCTTTGGAATGATAACTGTTGTTATAAGTAAACTCAATAAGTGGTAAGTGATCATCCCAACTACCTCTAAAATCCATCACACATGCCCGTAGCATATCCTCGAGAGTCTGGATGGTACTCTCAGCTTGTCCATCAGTCTGTGGATGAAATGTTGTACTAAGACTCACCTGAGCCCCCAAACCTTCTTGAAAAGTCTTCCAAAAATTGGTTGTAAACTGTATCCCTCTATCGTAAATAATAGATAATGGGACACCATGGAGTCGTACTATCTCTTTGACGTAAAGCTTTGCATAATCTTCGGCTGCGTATACAGTTCTGATTGGCAGGAAATGAGCTGACTTCATAAGTCTATCCACAATTACCCATATAAAATCATATTTATGCTTAGAACGAGGCAAGCATGCGATGAAGTCCATATTAATCACTTCCCAATTCCAAGTCAGAATTTTCATAGATTGCAACAATCCGCCGGCCTTTTGATGTTCAATCTTCACCTGCTGCCAGTTAGGACATTGAGCCACGAGTTGCGCTATGTACTTCTTCATTCCATCCCACCAATATATAGATTTAAGATCATGATACATTTTCGTTGCTCCGGGGTGAACAGAATAATGGGAACAATGGGCTTCTTTCAAAATCTGATGACGTAATCCTGCAACATCGGGAACACACAACCTGCCTCGACATCGGAGAACTCCATCTCCAGAAATTTCAAAGGATGACTTTTCCTTCTGAGGAAATGTATTTCTGTAACGAACTAGTATGGAATCCTCATACTGGCGCTCTTTCACTTCAACTACTAGTGACGAAACGGCTGAATTCTGAAGGGTAGCTCCCATATCGCCCGAGTCCATTACCCGAACTCCTAGGCTAGCTAACTGCTGGAGCTCATGAGCTAACTCTCTTTTCTCTGGCTGAACATCACATAAGCTACCTATAGATCTATGGCTAAGAGCATCAGCCACAACGCTCGCCTTCTCGGGATGATATAGAATGTTAACATCATAATCTTCCAACAACTCCAACCATTGCCTTTGCCGTAAATTCAACTCTTTTTGCTTGAAATGTACCGGAGGCTCTTGTGATCCGTATAAATATCAACATGAACACCATACAGATAATTTCTCCACATCTTTAATGCATGAATCATCGTAGCTAACTCAAGATCATAGGTTGGATAGTTTTTCTCATGTTTTCGCAATTACCTTGAAGCATAAGCAATCACCTTACCATCTTTTGCATCAACACACATCCTAACCCAATGCCTGAAGCATCATAATAGACAATGTAGCCTTCCGATGATTCTAGAAGTGTCAGGATTGGGGCCGAAGTTAATCTATTCTTTAACTCTTGAAAACAGCGCTTACAAGCATCCGTCCATTGAAATTTAGCCGACTTCTGTGTTAGCTTTCTCTGTGGTACAAAAATAGAAGAAAAACCTTTTACAAATCTTCTGTAATAACTTGCCAAACCCAGAAAACTACGAACCTCCGTAGGTGTTGTAGGCCTTGACCAAGTCTTCACAGCCTCAACCTTCTGGGTATCCACCCGAATACCATCGGCTGAAATAATATGCCCTAAAAAGGTCACCAAATTCAACCAGAACTCACACTTTGAAAATTTTGCAAATAGCTCCCGAGTCTGAAGAACTCTAAGAACGGTACATAAATGGTCCGCATGCTTTGCCTCCGACTGAGAATATACCAGGATATCATCAATGAACATAATCACAAACAAATCTAGAAAAGGCCTGACCACATTGTTCATCAAATCCATGAATACTCCCGATGCATTAGTTAGCCCAAATGACATTACCGGGAACTCGAAATGACCATATCTCATTCTGAAGGCCATCTTAGGAATATCTTCCTCCCTGACTCTCACCTGATAATAGCCGGATCTCAAGTCTATCTTTGAAAATCATTTGGCACCCTGTAATTGATCAAATAAGTCATCAATCCTTAGAAGCGGATATTTATTCTTGATCGTCACCTTATTCAGTTGTCTGTAATCAATACACATTCGCAAGGAGCCATCTTTCTTTCTTACAAACAACACGGGTGCTCCCCATGAGGATGAACTAGGCCTAATAAAGCCTTTCTTAAGCAAGTCCTTCAACTGTTCCTTAAACTATTTCAATTCTGTGGGGGCCATTCTATCAGGAGGAATAGATATGGGCTTGGTATCTTGTGGCACATCGATAGCAAAATTTATTTCTCGCTCTGGGGGAAGGCCTGAAAGCTCATCTGGGAATACATCCGGAAACTCATTCACTACTGGGACAGACTGAAGAGTCGGCGATTCAGCTTCTATATCTTAAACCCGGACTAAATGATAAATACAACCCTTAGCAATCATCTTCCTTGCCTTGAGATAGGAAATAAACCTACATCTCGGGGGTCTTTGTATTTCCCTTCCATTCCAAAGCTGGTTCTCCCGAAAACTGGAAGCGAACCATTTTTGTTCTACAATCAACATTAGCATAGCAAGAAGCCAACCAATCCATGCCCATGATAATATCAAAGTTGACCATTTTTAACTCATGTATATCAGCCATAGTACGATGATCAAAAATCACAACTACACAATTTTTATACCTTTGGACTAGCTATCACCAGTTCACCAACAGAGGTAGATACCTCGAAAGGTTTAATTGACTCTGGTTTTACCCTAAATCGACCAGTAATATAAGGAGTAACATATGACAATATGGGGCCTGGATCAATCAATGCATATACATCATAAGAAAATACCAATAATAAATCTGTAACAACATCAGGGGAGGACTCGAGATACTATCGCCCAGCTAGTGCATAAATACGGTACTGAGGACCACTAGAACTGGGAGCTCCTCCTCTACCTCAACCACGACTAACTAGTGTCTGTGAGCCCCGCCCCGAAGGGCGTATAAAGGATGAAGACCCAACTGCTAACCCTGTGGACTGAATAGTACCTCTACTACCTTTCGAGGGGCAATCACGAGCCATATGGCCTGGCTGACAGCAGGCATAACAAGTATCTGAGCCAAATCGACACTGGCCCCAATGTAACTTCCCGCACTGAGAACATCGTGATAGGAGTGGTCTTGCTTGGCCCGAGTCACCTTTGTAATGAGAACCTAAAGCTCTAAAACTCTGACTCGGCCCGGAGTGAATAGATATATCAAATCTCAGGCCCGTAAGCCGCGAAGGCGTACTAGTCATGGAATGGCCTGAATGCCTAAAAAACTGTTGTTTTTGCCCTCCTCTGAACTCACTAGTCGGGCCCAAAGATCTATCCCTCTTGCCATAACCTCTATCACTCTCACACTCACTTCTTTGCTGTTGTTGGCTTTCTTCCAAATTATGGGCATGGGCTTGAATGCGAGAAATGTCCATGCCATCTGGAAGTGACGCGATTGATCAAGCACTTATCCATCAAATATGGCCCTAAGCCACTCATAAACCGGTGCACTCGATCACCCATATCTGCTACCATGGCCGGAGCATATCTAGCCAAAGAATTGAAACAGAGGCTATACTCTAGGGCACTGATGCTTCCTTGCCTAAGATTCAAGAACTTATCAGCTCTAGCCCGCTGAACCTCTGGGGGCAAGTAGAGTCGGATGAAAGTATTAACAAATTCTTACCATACTGGGGGAGGTGCATTGACTCCCCTAGAAGACATCCAAACCATATACCAATGAACCGCAACATCCCGTAGTCTCTAGGAAGCCAACTCTATCGATTCGATGTCTGAAGCATGCATTAACCGAAGTGTCCTCAACATTCCATCAATAAAGGTTTGGAGTCCTCATCAGGTTTTAACTCGACAAATGTCGGAGGGTTAAAGCTAATAAAATCACGAGCTTTTGCACTAACCGCCCTATCACCATGACCCATACCCTGCCGCTGGGCCTGAGCGGCAACTAACTGAGTCAGCAAATGAATGGCCTCTTTCACATCTTGGCCCGAAGCATCTGGTGGGGGAACTGGGGGTGCTGGAGCTGGGGCTGAGGCTCCCTCATGCTCCTCTAAAATAGGCAACGAGTGAGAGGACCGAGATGGAACCTCATTCTGGGACTCACCCTCCTCTATATCTACTGGTGGTACTCTCTCAGTCCGCCTCCCTACCACTGTCTTGCCTTTTTGGGCGACTGTAGCGAGCATTCTCTTTAGAGGAATCTCTGAAATACATAACACACGGTTAAGGAAAGAGAAATCCTTATATCATGGTTCTAACGCACGATCTATGAAGAACGAAGGTCATTAATTTCTAAATGCCCGCAGCCTCCTGTTTATAAGTGTGGCATGCAACACACCCATAAATAGGACTCTACTGGACACGGCTCATAGACACACCCTAGGACGGAACTGCTCTAATACCACTTTTGTCACGACCCAACCGGAGGGCCATGACAGACACCCGGCGCTAACCCATCTGGGGACCTCTCATCATACGTTCACAATCATAACTAGATGAGCCACATGGCCTACACATAATCTCTATGCATCAATAACGCAATTTCCATCGGCTAAGGCACTTTTATATCGCATAGAAAACTATGCCCATATATATATACACACAAGCCGGCAAGGCTAACAAAATGATATACCAAAATATGAGCCAACAAGGCTAAAAGACATCTAGCTATACACCACTATCTACGAGCCTCTAGAAAAAGTAGGTAACATCATAAAGACGGAACAGGACCCCGCGATGCCCATATATATACACAAAAGAATAGTACCAACAACTGCAGCTCCGAATCAAATGGAGCTCTTCTAAGTAGTCTCTGAATACGCAACCTCACGATCGAGTCGGTCTCTCTGTCCGCCTGTGGGCATGACGCAACATCCACAAACAAAAGGGCATCCGTACAAATAATGTACTGAGTATGTAAGGCATAAGCAATAACATAATAAAAGCATTAAGGATAACATAAGTTAGAAGAGCCATTTATACCTCTTGAGGTGTTCATCACATTTACTTATCCCTTTTTCTAATGAAAACCTTCCATACACGTATACATATACATACATATATAACTAACATTATCATTATGACATATCCGGCCTTAATAAGACTCGGTGTGTAATATACCCGGCCATAATAGGACTCACTGTGAAGCATACCCGGCCACGATGGGACTCAGTGTTATTCATACCCAATTGATCAGTGGTGTGCACAATAGATATAATACCCGATAATATAGGACTCGGTGTTATACATAGCTTTATATATTTATACATAGAGAATTACACAAGTAAGAGCAACATCGTCATCTTCATTTTCACTATATCTTTCCTTAGAGGATCAACTACTATAGGATGGAATCAATGACATCATGAGAGTATCAAAAACTATGAACTTTAGTGATTCTAGGAATGAGGTCATCATGGAAGACATTGTGGATTGCACGTGAAGTTATACAACAATGGGATCATGCCTTAAGAAAGAAGGGTTAGCCTTACATACCTTTATGTCTTCTTAACTACTTAACGTTCACCTCCAAAGCCCGAGAAATCTACATTTAAGAGGGTCAATACCAAGGTTAGGCTTCAAAGACACCCTTAAGTTCAAACTAGTATAATTCGTAATCTATCAAAAATTGGGCAGCATTTCCCCTATTTCATCTTCTTCTACCCAATTCCAAAACAACTCCCAAACAACAATGACATTATTAATAATACCATAATCAAGAGGCTTCATCCAAGTTAAGCATCGTTCAATCCCCAAACTCCTTTTCACGATCATTCATAATAATAGCTACAACACAACACCATATATACTTGCATACGACACTTCCCCAACATCATTAATATCACCCACCACAAGATCATACTCATAACATGCCATGAATCATAATTCAAGTTAACTTATAGTTCATAATATCCCCACATTCACACTTGAACTCACTTTTCACTTTTCTTCCTTCAACCACATGGTATAACAATAAAACAACCTTAGCTATATGAAAAAGATGTAAAAACTTACCTTAATCACACAAGAACAAGCCTTGGATCAACTTACTCCACTAAAGTGAAAACCCCAACATCAACACCAAAGGAAATCTTGAGTTCCACAAACCCTCGCAAGCTTCTTAGCACTTTAATCTCTTTATTCTTTTGGATTTGGCTTGGATTAGTTTATGGACGTGAAGAGAGGGTTTTGGAGAGCTCTAGGATCTGATTTTGGGAAATAATGATCCCAAATGAGGTAAAACGAAATATATAATGTGTCACTTAAAATCCCGTCGGGCATTTTGACCCCCATTTTGACGGACCGCAGAATATTTGATCTTTGTGTCAAATGAACAACCCAAAATGGCCTCACTTGAACTGTTTTACGCTGGGAAATATTTCATTTGACGGGCCGCAGAAACTTTTGCGGTCGCTCAAACCGATCCGTTAAATTCTTTTGCCCGAGAAGTCCGTCTTAAAAGACCCATAACTTTTTAATTTGATGTCACATTGACGAACGATTTATTGCATTGGAAACTAGACTCAATGAAATTCAATTTGGATAGAAAAAACACACCAAAATTCCTCATATTCTAGGAGATATACCTCTCTCAAGTTAGACCAGAAATCCTATCCAAAATTTTACCATGTTTTTCCGAAGTTCCGACAAACTTAATTTCCTTAATTTGATTGTTCTCAAATCCCTCCATAGATTATTTCATGAACTTAAACCCTCATAACCATAAGGTAGGAAAATATAATCTCATCTATCCTAGAAAATAACTCGAGTTTCCATGATTAGGACAACTAACACCTAACGAATCTCAACATACAAAACTACGAATTGTAACATGATACATGTTGTCCTATAATTCTACCCTTTTAGCTTCATCACACTTTGCATATGCCAAAGTTGTCTACATAGTTTTCTCCAAATCCTGGAAGAACAGTCTCAATGTCAATTGTTGAACTGTGTCTGAAATCACCTCTACATAAATATTCTTTGTTAAAAAATCACCAGATCTTACCACTACAATTTGAAAATGCATTAGCCATGGCTAATCTACTCCTGTATCTTTGAATGTGTCTAGCCTGTTGAAAAGGTTCCATCAAGGCTATCAAAAAGAATTGTGATGTCTGTGAAGCATTTGTAATCTATGAAATGCTTTTTGAGTCTTCACAGATCTTATATTCCAAATAAATGACTTTAACATCATTTAAAAGATGGTTTGTTGACTGCTCTCTTTGGTAACACCCTAATAGGGGGTTGTTCTTCTGATGGACCACTCTTATTCATCTTTTTCTACCCCTTCTTTTGCCCTTTGGCACTGGGAACTGCTTTAGAGACTTTAGGAGAAACTCCAGCGCTCTTATATACCTTCTCATTCACTAAATTAACCTGTTCTTCTTTGTCCTCCTCCATAACAAGATTCTCCTTATTCTTATCAATATTCTCTACGTTATGAGACACTAGATCATGGAGCACTTTGTTGGGAAAAAGCTCCTTAGTAATAGATAAGCTGTTCTCATGAATTTCTGTCACTACTGCTAGTTGTGCCCCTTCATTGATACCTTCTTTGCAATTCCCCACCAGACCTTGGAGTATTGTTGTTCACCCTTTCACTTGTTAGATTGTGAGCCTGAGAATTATCTGCTACCTCTACAGAATGAGACACCACAACACTGTCATTAATCACCACATCCTCAGCACTAACACTATCTTTGTTAATTGTTGGTAGCTCCAACTCTTCAGAAGAAATACCACCAGACTGAGCCTCTGCTATACCATTGATGTCACTTGGAATATTAGTATCATGAGCCCCTTCCTTGTCTGTTGATCTGCTATTCTCCATACTGTCACACTCTGATGTTCTCTCCTGGCTACTAGTAACTTCAACACAATGTTTAATGGACTGATTCTACATTCCATCTGTGTCCACAACACTGTTATCTTCCTTTGCAATCTCTACTCCTATAGAATCTCCTACCTCCTCAATTTCTTCTTTATGTTGTGCTACATCCATACGACTATCTATTAATATCGCATTGTCTACAAGTTCTAGATCTTCACTATTGGCTGAGCCACTCAAATTCTCAGTTGCTTGAGTGTTATCTGCATTAATGATCTGCTCCTCCATCTGAGTGCTTTTAGATGCTTCCACACTCTCAGGGGTTGAAACAGTGTCTACTTTATTAGTTTCCTGAGCTTCCTCCCTTGTATTTAGATCATCTTCTTGCCTCATCTCCTCTTCTTCTTGAATATTGGCTAAAACTACAAACTTGTTATGATTTGCTAGATCATTATCCTGCACACTTTTATCCTGAACCTTGTGAGGCTCCTTCTGAACCATTGCTCCATCAAGTGTAGGATTTTGCTTTGGTTCTCCATTATGTATTTTCTCACTTGGATAAGTAACCACTATCCCACTAGAGAGCACTTTTGGTAAATATTGTCGCACTAGTCTTCCTCTATATCTTCTGTGCTGATCATTTCTTTGATTTACAACTCTCTTTTGCTCCGCATTATTCGACTTTGGCTCCTCTATATTATGTATAGGTTCAGCAACCTTCTCATTTGAAGTAATAACATGTAAATCCTTCTCTAGTTCAGGATGCAGTACTCTACACTCCTTATTTGCATGCCCTTGTAGCATGCACTCGGTACAATACTGTGGAAGATAATCATAGTGAATTTTTAGTTTAACATTCCTAGTCTGTTTTGTAACTTCATCTTCAATCTCCATCATAACAAACTTTGGGAAATCTGATAATAAATCCACCTGGACCTTCACCCTTATATAATTTGGCATGGTCTTATTAATGTAGCGGCTCTATTTTTTCCGATTCGCATTTGCACTTGCCTCATTTAAAAAGGAAAGTGACCCGGGGAAGTACGGTTATCAGTCGTACCGGGAAAAAGGAAAAAATATACTTCTACTTAATAGTACTCTAAATAGACTTTATTTTTTAGAGTCGCCACCTAATTTTTAGGAAATTAGGAAAAATCGATTTGAAAAGGGTTCATTTAAAATAGTTAAATTTAAAAGAAACCTAATCTAACCAAAGTATGGGTAAGGGTTCTGGTAATACCCCAAGGAAAGTGTTAGGCACCCCGGTATTAAGGATCCGCTCAATCGTGGTTTACCTACGGGTTCTAATGATATGTTCATATATATATATAAATTGACTTGTAATAAAAAAAATAGTTTCTGTTTAATATTTCCACAAATATTAGTCATTTATGCAAAAACCGCCCTTTTTAAAGAATCAAAGGTGGTAAAATTTTGCCCAAAATTCAGCGTTTTAGGGTGTCGGACTAGAACACTTAGGCTTATACCCGAAGGCTCTTAGCCTAAGTAGGACTCTACGTAAGTCCACCGAAAACAGTTTTGAAAAAATATTTCGGAGTATAGAAAAATTGTCACACCCTAACTTTCCATAGGGCATGATGGGCACCCGACCCTTACTTAGGGCCGAGCGAACCCGCTGACTCTCGTGATACTCATAATCATACTGGGCCCTTAAATCATGACATGAGCGCATAATGAAAGTTTTTCAAAGAACAATATGCTTTTCGTTTTTCTCAAATCAAGCAAAATCTGTAAACATATGAAATCTGAAACATAACGCATAATGATGCATCGGCTTACAGAGCCGCTTACAAAACTGACATGTTATATACATGACTCTGTCTGCAAAGTCTCTAACATAACTCAAGATACCATATCATAAACACTCTGACTCGGCAGCACTCCGGGAGGAAGTGGAGCTCGCCAATCCAGCTGGAACATCTTCTACTCATCTGTGTACACCTGCGTGGCATGAACGTAGCCCCCGAAGAAAGGGGGTCAGTACGGAATATATACTGAGCATGTAAAGCATGAAATACAGTAAACAGGATCATACTGAGACAAGGAGTACAGAAAATCATGAGGCTTGCCTTTAAAAATGTAACTCATGCATGTCAATATCATATCCAATTCATTATGGGACTTGGAACATAGGTAAATAATCATCATGTACATATGCATGCATAACGTGCCCCGGCCCTCTAGTGAGGGACGCGGTAAATAAAATCATCATATACATGTACATATAACGTGCCCCGGCCCTCTAGTGAGGGACGCGGTGAAGTAATCATATATATATACCATACCCGGCCCTCTAGTGAGGGACTCGGTGGATGAGATTATGTCTCCATCATGTATATCATACTCGGCCCATCCCGTAAAGGGGTCGGCCCCATCATCATATCATATAACGTGCCCGGCCCTCAGTGAGGGACGCGGTAATAACGTGCCCCGGCCCTCTAGTAAGGGACGCGGTGAATATTGCAGTGGAGTTGCACGAGTACATGCCCTGGCCCGGGACGCAGTGAAAGAAGTAATAACAGCTAGCACGAGCAGAGTAATGAGAAACCATATGCATAAAAATCACTTTTAAGACTCAATAGATAAGTAGTCAAGTCAACGCTCGAGTATTAAACGATAGTCATATCAAATCCGTTCTAAATATCATTAGGGCTGCATTAAAAGGAATGTGGGGGATCGTAGACATGTATCAAGCCAATCCGAGCCCGCCCATGAAAGTTACGGGCATTACATGTTATAGAATCATTTGCGAACATATCAAAGCAATCCGGTTCCGTCTATGAAAGTTACGGTCATTATTAGACATAGAATCTTTTACGAACAAAAATTCTTTATGCAACATTTGAAACCCAATCATACATAAGACTTAAGGACCATAATTCAACCATATTAAGAGTGCCAACATCAAGAGGTGAATAAGAATCGTAGACATGCTCGGATCTTAGGAATAGAGTTACCCCGAGGCTCGTATCATAGCCTACTTACAACTAAGACATGCCCAAAGAAAGAAAGGATAAGCTTTACATACCTTGTCCGCTTCCTAAGCTAATCCAAACTTAAGTCTCGGCTTCTCAAGATCTACAATAACGCCGTTAGACACCAAACATGTAGGTAGTCATAAGCACTTAGGAATCCAATTCCAAGCTAGCACTTTATCTACGAGTAAATTTGGGCAGCATTTCCTATAACTTCAACAACCCCGAGAATTCAACTCGGCCAAATCATCAACAACAATACCAACAACCATACTAACAACATCAACGAGTAATTCAAAACGCATTCTATCATTAGTAATTCTTTTCCATATAATTCGACCACATTTCATTTACATTCTAATCAACCACATACAATCAAGCCAACATCAATGCTCACACGTTCAAGTACTAACCCGAGAACATTCAAACAAGATTCAAGAACACTTCCAACAATCCGCACAATATTCAACACAACCCGACCAATATACAATGCAACCCGAAACCTTCCAAGTTCAAGAAAACAACAACAACACATTCCGTTCTTCCAAATTCATAAACTATACTAACAATCCACACGTTAACCACATCATTCTCATAAAAACAAGAAATCATATCAAAATCACGTTAGCTTCTAAAACAGCCCACAACAATTACAACTTCAATTTGAACCATCAAACCTTCATTTTCATCACAGAATCTACAACAACAACAACCAAAAATACTAAATAAATTTAATTCATCCTTCCTACACAAACGACCCATACACACGGCTCAACTTCAACATACATAGTTTCATCGATTTCATCCTTTTCCACACACTATAATACATCCAAACCATCCATAAAACATGTAAAAGAAGATTGAATACCTTACCTTTTCCACTTAACTCCTCCCTCGGGTAGAGTTTGTGCTTTGCTAAAACGAATGCTTTGCTTGCTCCACCAACTACTCCATGTTATAGAGAACCTTCCAATTGGTACAAAAGCTAGAAGAAAATAATTTTTCTTGATCAAAATTTAGGGACCATATTCGGCCAGCCCCCTTGGCCGAATGGTTCTCCTTCTTTTTCTCCAAGTTTCTTGAATTTTCTAAGTGTTGAAATGATGAATACTTGCCTTGCTTGGTCATCCATGATCTATATATAATTAGTCCCTACAAATACTTGATGCACACATGTACCACTCATAGTTTTAAACTAATCAAATTTGGCCAACCAAGGAGGGGAGAGGGCCCCACATCACACGACCATATATGGCCATTTTCATGAAATACCAACTTTCCATATTTAACTTTTACCCCCAAATTTTCCTAAATATTCCATGCCAATAAATTCATAAGCAACTTATGCCTTAAAACAAAGTCGGAAAAAAAATAGCCTTGTCCATAACTTGTCGCAACCAACTTAAAATATTCCAACGTACAAAATACGGGATATAACATCCTTCCCCCCTTTAGAACATTCGTCCTCGAATGTTAAACTAGTCTCATAAGGCCTTATAAGGATCTCAGGGGGGTTTCTTTTATTACCATAACATGCAGTCTCATCTCCCAACCATATTTCTTCTTCATCTTCTCTTCAGCTTCCCAAGTCATCTTCTCCCTGTTATCGCTCCGCCATAATACCTTAACAGAAGTCACGTCCTTAGTACGCAACATTCTTACCTTACGAACAATGTAATAAGGTCCAATACATATCGGGTTAAACTTCTTTTTCTTGTCGAATCTCATTACACCTTCCATGGGTGATATCTTCAAGAATACCCACTCGCCGATCTGGAATTCTTAGTGTCAACGTCGATTGTCGTCATATGATTTCTGTCATCTCTAAGCTGCTAATAGCCGTTCCCTGCTTTAGTTATCATCAGCCGGTATCATTTCTGAAAGAGTTTGACACATAAATTCACTCTTCTCCTTTTTTTTTTGTAGCCAGCTAATTCTGATCATCTTACTTAAATCATCTTATACTCCCCCTTCACTCAATTTGTAACCTTCTAGGCACATTATCTCGTGTCGTCTCTCTATCCTTAATTCATACCCTTCTATTGTCCCTTTGCTCAAATTAGCCCAAAAATACCTTAGCGTGGCTCCGCTAATCCTTGTGTTTTACTTTGTCTTCGCCACCCTTCTCTTACAACTGGTATCGGAATAGATCTTTGGTTCAACCATAGCCATGTCCTGTTTGCCCTCAATACTAATTCTGTCTCAGTAGTTTCGCTTAAACCATCTTTACATCTTTCCTTAATGCCCCCAGAATCTCGTAGCCATATTGTTATTACTGAATCCAAACTTTCCTCATTAAGCATTTGCTTGGTCTCATCCCTAGCATATAAATATTCATAGGTAACCTAACTACTCTTATACGACTTGTACAAAGTATATTCCATCTTAGTTACAGTCTTTCCTTCTCCTGGTTCACTCTGCTCCACATATTCCTTTCGCCCTAACATTCGCTTGTAGCCTACCCTGTCATACTCTTTTCCCTTCCTTCATTCCCTCCTTTGATTTTTTTCACTTCCTACTATAGGAGGTTTTCTACCTTTCTCCCTTTCTACTTATAAGTCGCAGTATCATTAGCGAACAACTCTATTGCCCACATCTTAACTTCTAATCCAGCATAGCGGTATTATCTTTCACAATATCTCTTTAAGTTACTCGTTACCATTCCCTTGTCGTATTCTCTCTTCTTTTAAGCATCCACTTTCCAATGCCATATCATTCGAGATCTCTAAAATTAACTCTCAGCACTATCTCACTTATCATCCTAGATTCTATCCCTTTTACTGGCTTTTGGGTCTTACTAACTTGTCTCGGCAAGGAATCTTACCTGTAGCCCGAGCAACCGTATCAAATGTATCGTAGTGTCGATTGTCTCCATCTTGCACTTGCATCTCTCGCATCCGCTTCCCCCCTTTAAGGGGTGTACTTATACTATTACCCAATTATACTTCTTCCTATGTTCACATTTTCCAGCCTCAATTAGGCGGCACTTTCTCCTTTTTCAAATATCGTTGTATTAGGACTTCCCAATCTTAACCGGTAGTAGGAACAGCATCAGCTTGCCTTGTAACGTTTGTGCCCTTTATTTCTCCTTTCACTTGAACTTCGTTACCCTGTCCGATTAATGCCTTCCATATACCGCAACGTTGGTTGCCGGAGTACACATATCCGCTGATATAGCCATGTACGGGATATCATGTGCATACCTGTATGTATAATTTCTACTATCCTGCTTACAAAGTATTTCCAAACGCTATTCAACTTACCCTGCTTCTAGAGCTGTGGTGCACCCTTTTTTTTTCTCTTCACTGGTTCAGTCTGCCTCGTCCTATATGACCTCTTAAGGTTTCCGCCCACTCTGTATACTCTAACTTCCCTTAGATTACTCTAGTTTCTCATTTGCTTCTTACGTCTGAATTTGTAAGACTTTCAGAACACTTCCCAGGGGGTCACCTATCCTAAAATTTCTCTCACTCCAGCACGCTTAACCATGGAACTCTGATAAGATACGATGCTTTAATGCTAGTAAGATAGCGTCCACCTCACCGCATGACCTTCATCACGTAATTTGGAATAAGTTGAAGTCTTAACAGATTTCAAAACGTTCTCATAACACATCTCGATCGTCGTTACTTATAAATATTTGGTTATCGGCCTTTAGATTCCTGCTCTCATTTTACCTCGTTACTCATCTTTTTATAACTTGGTCTTCCGCAGTTCCATCACTTTTAGTACTCGTATCCTCGGCTACACATGTCATGACCTATTTCTACACTGTTATCTCGCTCTCTTCTTATTTCCTTCTTCCAATTACCCTTTCTTTTCTTACACTCGCTATCATTTCCGTTATTATCTAACCCTTATTCCAAAGTTCCCCTACAGAACTTGATAAGCCTTCCTTACTCGTTCTATAGCTCGCTTTTTCGTTTCACACTTGCCTTTATATTCCAGCTACATAAATCACATCATAGCTTTGGCCACTTTCTCACTAGGCTTTACTTATTTTCATAACAATCCTCATTATATCTTATTCGTAATCAATCCTATACTGTACCACTTCTTAACCTTTTACCCTTTCTGATCAACTTTATCCTTAATATCTCACAAGCTATCTTATCAATACATTCATATCCATCACAGTTCTTTTCTTCTGTACTCTTGTCTTAATCATACTATTACCTCTTTTAACTATAAGCTCGTCATAATTCATCCCTGCTTATCAATTCGGTCGGTACCTTAGATAACACTCCATCAAGGTTTGCCAGCCTTTCTAAATCATCTCTTAATATCACAAGCCCTTTCCAAATTCTTTTTTACCATGTCGATATCGACCTTCTAATTATTATTATCCTCAATTCAGCAATTAACTTCTTTCTCGATGCCGGTCGTACTCGTAGCTTAGTCAAATCTTACCATTACTATTGGCACGACCTTTCAAGACATATTACAAACCTATATCTCATTCTCTCTTTATTCTAAGAAAATTTTGGCAGAGTTTCCTCTGTAATTGTTACTATCTCAAAACCTGCACGCAGGAAATACCAACAATGCCTCACGGGGCCAACATACATATATACATATCATATCACATCATATCACAGCCTCACAGGGCTCCCAATATCAACAACAGTACGAAAATGATGAACATACCTCGTATGCCCAACTCAAACTGCACCTGTTACACTTTCTTGCTTACTTCCCCTTTTAATCTTCAGCTTGTATTTCAATCGTACTTCAATATCTCACCCGACATATGTCTTTCATACCTTTGCTTACATGCGTGCTTCGTAACTTCCAATATCGCTAGTCACTTTCTCCTGTCGATGCCATTCTTCTGCTGAAATCAAAGGTTAGCATAAGGAGTCTCATCTCCTATGATTTGGCTCTATGGCACGATCTAAGAGGTTAAAGAAGAGTAACCACCCTAGATGCCCCGTAGCCTCCTGTTTATAAATGTGGCGCACTTCACACCATAAATAGGACTCTACTGGACACGACTTTGCAGACAACCCCTAGGATGAACTGCTCTGATACCAATTTGTCACACCCTAATTTTTCATAGGGCATGATGGGCACCCGACCCTTACTTAGGGCCGAGCGAACCCGCTGACTCTCGTGATACTCATAATCATACTGGGCCCTTAAATCATGACATGAGTGCATAATGAAAGTTTTTAAAAGAACAACATGCTTTTCGTTTTTCTCAAATCAAGCAAAATCTGTAAACATATGAAATCTGAAACATAACGCATAATGATGCATCGGCTTACAGAGCCGCTTACAAAACTGACATGTTATATACATGACTCTGTCTGCAAAGTCTCTAACATAACTCAAGATACCATATCATAAACACTCTGACTCGGCAAAGGCCTCCGAGGAGGAAGTGGAGCTCGCAATCCGGTCGGAACATCTTCTACTCATCTCGTGTACACCGCGTGGCATGAACGTAGCCCCCGAAGAAAGAGGGTCAGTACGGAATATGTACTGAGCATGTAAAGCATGAAATACAAGAACAAGATCATACTGAGACAAGGAGTACAGAAAATCATGAGGCTTGCCTTTAAAAATGTAACTCATGCATGTCAATATCATATCCAATTCATCATGGGACTTGGAACATAAGTAAATAATCATCATGTACATATGCATGCATAACGTGCCCCGGCCCTCTAGTGAGGGACGCGGTAAATAAAATCATCATATACATATACATATAACGTCCCCTGGCCCTCTAGTGAGCGACGCGGTGAAGTAATCATATATATACCGTACCCGGCCCTCTAGTGAGGGACTCGGTGGATGAGATCATGTCTCCATCATGTATATCATACTCGGCCCATCCTGTGGGCTGGCCCCATCATAATATCATATAACGTGCCCCGGCCCACTAGTGAGGGACGCGGTGAATAACGTGCCCCGGCCCTCTAGTGAGGGACGCGATGAATAATGCAGTGGAGTTACACGAGTACATGCCCTGGCCCGGGACGCAGTGAAAGAAGTAATAACAGCTAGCACGAGCAAAGTAATGAGAAACCATATGCATAAAAATTACTTTTAAGACTCAATAGATAAGTAGTCAAGTCAACGCTCGAGTATCAAACGATAGTCATATCAAATCCGTTCTAAATATCATTAGGGGCTCGCATTAAAAGGAATGTGGGGGATCGTAGACATGTATCAAGCCAATCCGAGCCCGCCCATGAAAGTTACGGGCATTACACGTTATAGAATCATTTGCGAACATATCAAAGCAATTTGGTTCCGTCTATGAAAGTTACGGTCATTATTATACATAGAATCTTTTACGAACAAAAATTCTTTATGCAACATTTGAAACCCAATCATACATAAGACTTAAGGACCATAATTCGACCATATTAAGAGTGCCAACATCAAGAGGTGAATAAGAATCGTAGACATGCTCGGATCGTAGGAATAGAGTTACCCCGAGGCTCGTATCATAGCCTACTTACAACTAAGACATGCCCAAAGAAAGAAAGGATAAGCTTTACATACCTTGTCCGCTTCCTAAGCTAATCCAAACTTAAGTCTCGGCTTCTCAAGATCTACAATAACGCCGTTAGACACCAAACATTAGTCATAAGCACTTAGGAATCCAATTCCAAGCTAGCACTTTATCTACAGAAATTTGGGCAGCATTTCCCCTATAACTTCAACAACCCCGAGAATTCAACTAAGCCAAATCAACAACAACAATACCAACAACCATACTAACAACATCAACGAGTAATTCAAAACGCATTCTATCATTAGTAATTCTTTTCCATATAATTCGACCACATTTCATTAACATTCTAATCAACCACATACAATCAAGCCAGCATCAATGCTCACACGTTCAAGTACTAACCCGAGAACATTCAAACAAGATTCAAGAACACTTCTAACAATCCGCACAATATTCAACACAACCCGACCAATATACAATGCAACCCGAAACCTTCCAAGTTCAAGAAAACAACAACAACACATTCCGTTCTTCCAAATTCATAAACTATACCAACAATCCACACGTTAACCACATCATTCTCATAAAAATAAGAAATCATATCAAAATCACGTTAGCTTCTAAAACAGCCCACAACAATTACAACTTCAATTTGAACCATCAAACCTTCATTTTCATCACAGAATCTACAACAACAACAACCAAAAATACTAAATAAATTTAATTCATCCTTCCTACACAAACAACCCATACACACGGCTCAACTTCAACATACATAGTTTCATCGATTTCATCCTTTTCCACACACTATAATACATCCAAACCATCCATAAAACATGTAAAAGAAGATTGAACCTTACCTTTTCCACTTAACTCCTCCCTCGGGTAGAGTTTGTGCTTTGCTAAAACGAATGCTTTGCTTGCTCCACCAACTACTCCATGTTATAGAGAACCTTCCAATTGGTAGAAAAGCTAGAAGAAAATAATTTTTCTTGATCAAAATTTAGGGACCATATTCGGCCAGCCCCTTGGCCGAATGGTTCTCCTTCTTTTTCTCCAAGTTTCTTGAATTTTCTAAGTGTTGAAATGATGAATACTTGCCTTGCTTGGTCATCCATGATCTATTTATAATTAGTCCCTACAAATACTTGATGCACACATGTACCACTCATAGTTTTAAACTAATCAAATTTGGCCAACCAGGGGGGGGGGGGAGAGGGCCCCACATCACACGGCCATATATGGCCATTTTCATGAACTACCAACTTTCCATATTTAATTTTTAACCCCAAATTTTCCTTAATATTCCATGCCAATAAATTCATAAGCAACTTATGCCTTAAAACAAAGTCGGAAAAAAATAGCCTTGTCCATAACTTGTCGCAACCAACTTAAAATATTCCAACGTACAAAATACGGGATATAACAAAAATAGTTTTAAGAAAATAATTTGGATATACTATTATAGTCCATATAACATTCTACATATATATAGTCCATTTTTATTGCATTCTTTGCTAGTTTCTAATCAAATTTTATTTTTTAAACTTAAGTCTAAATGATTATATTAGTCTCACAAGTTTTGTCCAAATTATTCCATGCATCCATTTCCATAGGATTTTATGAATGTTCAAATCAGTCTCACTTTTTACAAAATCGGCAGATTTGGTCCTTTAATCAAATCAGTCCCAATTTAAAATCCCAAAATTAGTCTTGATTTTGTAGTAAACTCATTTTGGTGACTCTAAGATACGACAGTCTCATAAGGGTTCTAATTGACATAATAATTGCATAACTTAAAATGCATAAATTAAAGGAGATAAAGAATCTGGGCCGACCAAGCCATAATAGAAAATATTTATGCGATCGGGTTCATCTTAATTCCAACGTATGCTCCATTTCACTCCAAGTTGGGATTGACTCGATCTATTACGCGTTGATGGGCCTCGTAAAAGCCCATCAATGGGTTTCCGAGGGTAAAAAATGCAAGAAGGCATATTTGACATTAGTATTCATTCAATAATTAAATTTAAATGCGGAAATTAAACTAAGTTAATTATTACAAAGCAAAAATATGAATTATAGCCATATTGGACCATTGCCCTTTAACAGCTAACAGGTAATCATAAATAAACAGCAGCCCAAACGGTTAATCAGGCCCAAAGTAGCTAAGATGTAAAGGTATAGATGTTCGGTCAACTAGAGGGCCATTTCAGAGCCTAGAAAACTTTCCTCTCAAATTGTCTAAGTGTGAAAATCAAATAAACCTGATATACAGTCCAGTATGCATTTCCCCAGCCACCATTCTTTAAATTTTCTAAGTATAAATGTCAAGATATAAATGAATATACCTTTACAGACATGTTTTCTTAAGATTTTTCTAAGTGTAGGACCTTGATATACCAAATATACAACTAATATACCTGGATATAGAGGGCAAATCCTCCTAGAAGGGGCATACCCTTCTATGTCCAACTAATCCCACATATATAATACACATCATTCTAATTTTTAAACCAAATCTCACATGGGCAAATTACACAGAGTTAGGAAGTTGACACAAGTTTATAGGGTGACAAGAGATTCTTAAATGGTACTACAGGCAGAAATCAAGCAATTCTAGGCCAGGAGGAAACATTAGAAACCAATTCATACAAGGTCATTCAGAGTTCAGTTCATTTGAGACCTAAGTTGTCTTAATGAGTCAACTAGGTGAGCTATGATTACAATCAAGTGTCATTTTAAATTATTTTTCTACTTCAGAGTACCATCGTCTACATTTTTAGCAATCCCGGGATTGTCAGTTAAGTGACAATGCTAGTCTTACTGTTTTAAGGACCTAAATAGGTGAGTCAACTCATAGTAGCAAGATGTTCTCAAAGGTTCATTCACACACTCAAGAAACACATACTCATTAAGTAAGGATATCCAATACTGTGCAAGAATGAATCAGAGTCCACTTAACTAAGCAAACAAACTATGATATGCCCAATGTGGCTATATAAGGATATAAACACATAGTAACTTGGTAAAAAAAAATGCACAGAAGTCACAGAATTAAGCAGCACCATTGCAGCTTCTCACAAGGACAACAAGCAGGGAAAGTCCAATGGCCTGATCACATGCCACCCTTCCTATTTCTACTCATTTTAGCTTAGAGACTTCCAAAATGGACTAAGACAATAAAACAAACAGGTTTCTCTTCATTTTTGCCCTTAAAGTTATCCTAAAAATCTACTAGTTGACTAATCAGTAGCAAGATGCCCTTATTCCATTTTAGACAGATTTCAACCTCAAACAAGCTTATAGAAATCAAATATCACAAACAGTAGCCAAAAACACCCCTTTTCTTTCTATGTTTTACTATTTTAAGACCTCACCTTTTCAAAGAATATCATCCAACTAGTACTAAACAAGTTTCTTATTTTTTAAAGAGTAGACTTAAATAAATTTCAAATTCTATAAAACAGTAATCCTAGGCCAAAATGTGCACTTATCTCATTGTTTAAGCCAGTTAGAACCTCAGACTACTGAGATAGCATTATAACACAGCCAACATAGAATTTTAGGACTTAAAGGAAACCAAACACAACTTTTAAAACCCAGATGACATTCAATGGAACAGTGAACCATATTGAAAAAACAAGCATCATCCTTTATTTTTTAAACATCATATCTAGATTAGATTACCAAATAACTATAGAAATGACATCATAATAGTACAAAACAAGATATTTGGTCAAAAATCAACTACAGGAAAGCATTTTAGCAATACCTAACATACAAAGTATAGAAATGGCATATTTAAACAATTAAATGGAATAGTAAGGTCGGAATAGGTTGTTACCTTTCTCAGGGGCAACCAAAAGATCAAAGGAGGGATTAGGAATTACAAATCAAGCACCAACAAAACAGAAATCCTCTGAGATCCACCCCTTAATCAAAATACTTTAGTGTAGTATATGTATTTTTTTTTATCCTGTAGCAGAGTATTTGTGTAGTAGTAGTAATATTGAGATAGGAATAGCTAGAAATCAGAAAGAACTCATAAACCCCAGCCCTAGTTTCTTAAACTTCAAAATTCGGATCCCTTCAAATGAACACAGTGAGGGTTATTTATAGGGTTTCGAAAATCAAAAACCCCCAAACCCCAAAAATGACATATCAGTCCTCAAAAATCCCATATTTCCCCCCAAAAACTCTTTTCTTTTCCTAATACTCAAACTTGAATTAGAAATGTCACGACCCAACCCCGTAGGCCATGACTAGTGCCCGAGCTGGACACTCGTATACACTTGTTATCTATAGTCATACACTACTAGCATGCACGAGCTGTTATAAGTATAAGGGCAAAACATATGCAAGTCGAAGCTGCCTATCTCCCGAAGAGTTACAAACTTATAACAAATCAATATCGCACCAAAGCCGCAAGGCCGTTATATATATACATAGGGAACGTCCCAACAAAACATAAGCCGAGAAGGCTACCTTCATACACACCGCCATGATAAACATATATAGCTACGCAGCCGACAAGGTCGCCACTACAACGGGTACGCCCCAAACACAAGTCATAACCATATAACAAAACAACAACCATACATAGACCCACACTTGTGACCGTACCTCTAAGAGTGACAGCGACATCATATGACGGGACAGAGCCCCGCCGTACCCTGAACGATAACATATGTATATATCAAAAGGTTATACCACGAACTATGCTCCGGAACAAAGGAGCACTCTGAAATAGCTGGGTGGATATCCTAGGCTGGCGGATCTCCGCAACGAGTGTCTGTACCTGCGGGCATGAAACGCAGCCCGCCGAAGAAAGGGGGTCAGTACGAAATATGTACTGAGTATGTAAAGCGTGAAACATAGTAAATAGAATCATATCTGAGACAAGGTGTATAGGACTCAATGCAACAGCAGAGTTTCATAAAACTTGCCTTTGAACATATTTCATTTGTATCGTTCTCATATCAATGTCAATATAATGCTTTATAATCAAAACTGCATAATCATTCTGTATATAACATATATAACGTGTCCCGGCCCTTTAATAAGGGACTCGGTATTTATAATCATAACATCATAAACGTAAACATATTCGTGTCCCGCCCTTTAGTAAGGGACTCGGTAATAAGGAATATATGCCCTCCTGGCCTTCATCTCCAAATCATCATATCATCACATCATCATCATCATCATATATATATATATATATAACGTGTCCCGGCCCTCTAGTGAGGGACTCGATGAATAGTATAATAGATCGGCAAGCACGAGAACGTACCCGGCCCGGACTCGGTGAAGGATATGCGGTAGTACGAGCGAGTAATAAGCAACCACATAAAAGTAAAACATCTTTAAGACTCAATGAATAGTAAACTATATCATCTCTCGGACATCGGGACAATAATCATGTCCAATTCTTTTAAATCTCATAACCATCTACAACCTTAAACGTTTCGATTTCATGTACCTGTATCCATTTAACATAGTGTAGCTTTTGAAAGTCAAGTATGCCTCTAGTCGTGCAATTCTTTAAGAGTAGGAACTTCTATACATCATTACATTAGTCAATCATGTAGTAGGCTCGTGACAATAACATTACAGAATAAAAGAATCACAAATTATGCTTGGAACTAGAGAGTAGAGTTTACCCCAAGGTTCATATCATTTCATACCTACGTCTAGGACATGCCAAAAGAAAGAAGGAGTAGTTTTTTTACGTACCTTTAGCGTTTAGTCGTATAATAACTTGTACTTGCTGCCCAACAACACTTATCCTATATCAAGATATCAAGAGCTACAGTTAGTCTACAAAGGATTTTAATACGCACTCTAACACTCACAATCCCTTTCAAACATTTAGACGACGTTTCGTTCACATTCGAACCAACTAGTGCTACAAGCTAACATTGCTAGTCATTCCTTTCTTATATCTTCCCAAACTTGTTTAACATGACTTTAGGGGACTTTGGACAGCTTGCACATCATTCGAATCAGTCCCAAACTCACGGCCAAACAGCACACTACAATACCATTTTCACTTTTGCTACAAGTTCACAATAACATTCAACATTCAACAACATTACTTCACCTCTAATCTTAAGACAAATCCATGATTTTGGACTGCTTGTACATCTCAACATGATTTGTTTCATTAACACCTTAATTCACATATTCAACATACATACAATATACCACAATGTGCACAACAACAACAATCAAAACTTGGCACAAAAATGTCCATAAACTCCCTAAACATTAGCCCACTTTACACGGCTTCAATGCCATCTCTACAACTTTATGATTTTCACTCATTTATCCACACCACAACACCTTCAATCCACTTCCAATACATGTACAAGAAGATTAAGAATTCTTTCATATAAGCTTATAGCACACGGCTCACTTCAACTTCAAGAAAAACAGCTCAATACCAACATGCACAACCATACGAAAACTTCTTACAATTCTTGTTCATTTTCATATATTGATATACATTCAATTCATCCACAATACATGCAAAATAAAACCAAGCATGGCTTCACCTAAGCTCACGGATCACACTCAATTTCAACCATAACAACAATCCAACAATAAAATCACAAATTATATATTCAAACCATCACACAACACATGGAAGAAAATGATCATCCTTACCTTCAATCTTGTTCTTCAATCTTGGCCGAAACTCAATGTCTTTGACATGCTACACCTCCTTGCTTCTTTCTAACAACTACTACACGTTCATATGCACTTGGTAAGGGGTTGAATTGATGGAGAAAACTGAAATTTTTGATTAACTAAGCAGCCTCATTCTCGGCCAGCTATGGCCGAGACTCTCCCTCTCTATCTCTAACTTTCTACAACTTTGTAATGTTTAAATGAACCTTTAATTAAATTATGACTCAACAATCCTCCTTATATATGCAGTCCACAATGTGGACATGTGTCCCACCCAAGTTTTTAGCCAATAAGAACTTGCCATTCCACAAGTGGGACCCACACGGCCACTTAGGCCCACTAATGGTGTAATTAAGTTCTTAATCTCACTTAGTCATCCAATCTTGGTCAATTAATCCTTATTCTCCAATAATGTTCTTATACCAAACGAAATCCATAGGCAACTTGTGCATAGAACGAAATCGGGAGGCGAAAACCCTTACCGGGAACCTTAAAACAGCTTTGTCTTTAACTTGCCGCACTTAGCTTTATAATGTCCCAATGTAAAGATACGGGACATAACAAGAAATAGTATCACCTACAACGGGTTTGTACCAATTCGTACTAGGCCAGTGAAAATTACGCAAAAATAGTACGAAACCAGGTCACAAAAGATAAAATTCTTACCTAAGTAATGAGACAAAAATAGAAATCTAACTATATCAGCCAAAAATGGAGAGAGAAAACAAAAATCGAGCCGTTAAAAATCAATCTGAGCCTTACACGTTGAGCAAACAGTACAAAATGGAGGTTTGATCGATGGGCAAATCGCCACCACACCATTTCTTATCGAGGTGTGGTGGCACAAGTTGGCTAGAGCCTTTTGGCTCGCCCATGGCATCCCACACCTCAGAAATGGTGGGGAAATACCCATTTTTTTTATCAAAAATTGGGATAGGATAGTGGAAACATGGGGGCACAGTGGTGGCGCCACCCAATCGGAACCCTAGCCGCCACCCATTTCTCTCAAATAGGAGAGATGAAAAATAATTAGGTTTAGAACGGGTGAGAGAAAAATGAAACATAGAGGGGGGGGGGGGGTAAAGTTTATTTTGTATAAACTTTGCCCCCTTCTTTTAAATCATAAAGGCCCCCTGAAGTTTTTAAAATAGTCTAAAATAGACCCCATATACACTTTTTAAAACTTTGTAGCCAATTTAGATTAAATATTAATTTCGTAGAAAGTCGTATTTGTCTAGAAACCTATCGTGACCTTATTTTTTATAAAAACAAAATTTGGAATACACCATTTTAAAATACTAGCTTTAATATAAACCCAAAATTGGCATAGTTCCGGGTAATATTTAATGGTGTGAAAAAAGCGGTCAAAAGTAAACAGTAATTCATATGTCGTCTTAATTAACAATTTTCCCGAGTTAGATGGAACGGGATGCGTGTTATTTATTTTTGACTTACATTTATGAAAATAAATAACTCGTAGTTTCTTGTAATTGTCAATTTTCACAGAATAATAATTAAACGTCAATTTTGCAATTTTCTCGGGATTTTTAAATTTTTAATTTTTTAAGGGCATCCTTACCTCATCTTGGACTCAGGAAATATGAAAATTAAAATATATGTTTTATGAGGTGAAAATTAGGTGTCAACAATTAACAGTAGCCAAGTCAAGATGCAAAGGTTTTCCCATAGCAGAAGCAAGTGAGAACAAAGACTCCTTGACAAAGAAAGTAGGCAAAAGATTTGGAAACGAGATCCATGCCATGGCAGTAGTAGTTTCTTCATCAATCTTGAAATTTGAATCATAAATAAGAGGCCTCATCTAATATGTATAGCCATCTTGTGACTTCAACCAAAAGGCACTCTTGGAAGACAAAGTGATCAAATCCTCCATTAACGTGCATCGAATCAACACATGTCTATTTCTAAAAAACCCTACTTGAAATTTACCCTTAGTCCCACATTGCTTAGGAATAATAGTATGAAGTTCTTCTAGTTCAGGTCACCCATAAGAAAGCTTACCCACAATAGCATATTGTAAATCTTCAAGAACTTCCATACGAGAAAATTCACTCGACGTCCACTTCACATAAGGAATACCTTTAACATACGTGATCTTTTTTAGAGGAATGGGATCACATTGTACCGTGGACAACGAATCTTCTTTGTTCATCACTGTTTGTGCATAGTTGGTCATATGACTAGGGTTAACATATGGAGCAAGTGGAGACGGGGCTATAGAAGAAGAAGAGTGTGCAACCATGTCGGGAAGGGGAGGGAAATGTGCTTGTGATGAGAGTGTCAAAGGCTGCCCAGCCGCCGTTGACGGCTGAGCAGCAGCCTTGGCAGCCATGAATGACTACGTTAAGTTAGGGTTTGCATGGGAGAGGAGAGAGAAGAGAGAGTTTTTATTTAACAAGTCTCAGATAAATCAACTCAACAACAACATAAATGCATATGTCATCTCAATCAACAAGAAGAGTATATATGTCAACCCGTTCCTTCGCATATCACAACAAATACACCTCGGGTTTCAGTACATAAAGTAATGGCGACAAGCCCACATAATCAGCAATCATACCAACCTAAGTAATCGCCAACCTGACGTCATGTCCAAAGATGTAATCATGATTTCTCTATCAATTATACTACATATACAATCAACGAATGAAAGTCTAACTCAAGTAAATCATAACCTACCTCAGATACAGAACTGGGACAAATGGAAACTACTCTGCTGGAGCTTTCCTCTTTCGTAATGCTATCGAATGCTCAAAGTCTAACAATATAACGCTAAGCAAGTAATAGGCCATCTACTCAAAATAAGGACAACAATTAGGAAAGAAGACCTAATAACTCGTACCCTTTTCAAATAAGTGAAATCATCATTTAATGGTGAATTTATCATAACCTCAATCCCAACAATCATAATCCTCCAATTTATAAGATTCTAATCAATTTAACCTTTTCAAAATAGATTTTAGGCCAAAGTTCCCATTTTGGATGAAACCCTAAGTCTCGATACACAATTTTCACCATAATTAATTAATTTCCCATCCTAGAAAGTGATAATCTATACGTCAAGACAATGTAAACGGTAGCAAAACCTACAATTCACAATTTATTTAAAGGTTCATTGATTCTAGGGTTCTAGGACTTCCACCCACCATTAATGGACCTTAGAATTAACTATGGAAACTTAAAGAAGAAAAGGAATGAACAACATAAAGGTTAGGACTTACCCTCAAAGAAGAACCAACCCAAGCCTTAGGAAAATCGCCTCTTAATTTCTTGGGAACTGCTTTTGGTGTTATGTAACAAAAGACTCAAAATTTGCAATATAAAAAGTGAGTTTCTGCCTCCCGTCGACCGCTGCAGCGGTCACTAGTTTCGCTGCAATGATCTCGTTGTAGCGAAAATTCCCACCGCTATGGTGGACCTCATTAAATGGCCAGACTCGCTATATCGCTCGAAACCACGCCGTAGCGGTCCCACTATGGCGGTCCAACCCCAAAACCCAAAGTCCCACGGTGGCGACCAGTGCCCCGCCATGGCAAACTCGCTGCAGTGGTCCTGCCCGCTGCAGCGATCGCATCAGAACCAGTAAGCTCGGTTTTTTCACTAAGTTTCCATCCAAAATTTCAACATCGATTCGAGGCCCTACACACACAAACCAGACATGCACACATATGTAAAAACACACTACGGACTCACCCGCAGCCACGAAAACCCCAACGGTGGTGTAATTTACTAAGTCAAACCCCCAACGGATTAAAATAAGTTTTCAACCAAATGCACAAAAATACAATCAAATGCCTTTGTTTTAGAATTATGAATCTTTAAGTTATAACTAGACTCTATCCTAGTCTCGAAAATGAATCGGCAGGGGCAAAATGGTCAAAACACACATAACGACCTAGCGGGTCGTTAACTAAAATGAACCGTAAGTCTTTCATAAGTATGTGGTGACCCAGTCTGATCCATTCTTGTGTTGTTGTTCCCGACCTCAAAAGCTGAAATTCTCGAGTCGTCAATCGAGCACTGATGAACTATACCTTATGACTTTAAATCTTCAAGTTCCTCAACTCGCACTAAGTCACCCAAATACGACAAACATCATGGAATCTAATTACATCAAGCTCTCCTCCTCGTACCTTCACTAAACTTGTTCATCACCTCAAACACTCCAACGTAAGGCCTATGGCCTCGTACTTCACCATTCACAACCATGAAACCTCTGAGTGTAATATCTTATCATGCGTTTAGCAAATCCAAAATATTCAAATCCTAACATCTATGTGCCTGTCTACGCCCAAATACTCTAAAGTCATTCGTATTTGAAATACTCAACCATACTATCTATCACGACCCAACCGGAGGGCCGCGACGAGCACCCGGTGCTAGCCCACCCGGGTACCCCTTAACATACTTTTGCATCATATCTAGGTGAGCCACATACTAAATCATGCTTTTCATTCTTCATCATTCTAATCACATTGGGCAACAACATGTCTATATCATCAATAACATCTATGCCCATACAAATGTACATAAGCCGACAAGGCTATCAGAATAATATCCCAAAATATAGACCGACAAGGCCAAACATATCTAACCATAGACACATGTCTACGAGCCTCTAAGAAGGGTACGTCATATCATAACATATGGGCGAGACAGGACCCCGCCGTGCCCATAATATGTACACAAAAGAATCGATACCAAAAGTTGTAGCTCCGAATGTAGTGGAGCTCTGCTATGTAGTCCCTGAGAAAATATAGCTATGGATCGAGTCTGTCTCCCTGGCCACCTGCGGGCATGACGCAGCGTCCACAAACAAAAAAGGACGCGCACGAAGAATGTACTGAGTATGTAAAGCATGATCAATATCAATGTGAAAGCATAATGGTCAACATATGAGATAACATAGGATGGGAGATAATAGCATCATCATCATAGCACTTACCTGCTTTCCATAGGGACGTTCCATTTCTATTGCGTATTCGCGTACATACATTCCTATCCGTACTCACTTACCTTTTGTATCCATTTTCGTATCCGTGTTCATATTACCTTTCATACTCATGCTCATATCATATACATTGCATATACATAGACCTTACTTGGCACTTACATGGTCTTAACATATTCGTACTCTAATTGATGTCATATACATAACATAATCGTACTGATATTGATATCATATACACAGCATAATCGTACTCATATTGATGTCATATACATAGCATTTATATAGCATACCCGACCACGAAGTCTCGGTGTTTCACGTACCTGGCCCTACCAAGGCTCAGTATCTGGCCCTACCAAGGCTTAGGGTTGTTCGTACCTAACTGCAGTGGTGCGCGCGCATCATTATATATATGGATATATATATCCTACCCGGCCATATAAGCTCGGTGTTCACAATAGCCTCTCATGGGCACTCATAGATATTTGTTATATTCTACCCGGCCATATAAGCTCGGTGTTCACAATAGCCTCTCATGGGCACACATACATATAAGCTCATATCTATCTTTAGCCTTTTTACTATTGTCATTCATTACATTCTATCCTTAGGGTATTACTCGTCGTATAAGGAACTTCGTACAATCGTAGCATTTGAGCATCATAAGCTTAATAGCTTCTAGAGATAGGATCATTGGAAAGTATCATGAACTCGTTGGAAGATAACCATTTGGCCAAAGAACCATGTCGTATGAAAGAAAGGTTAGCCTTACATACCTTTCCGTGTAATTATTCTATTACTTGTGCGTTCTTCTTCGAAGCTCACGTTCTACCTTCATTGAAGTGCATACTCATATTAGATGATGGATAGCTTTAGCATTCATGACTAACTCTAGAGAAAATCGGACAGCATCTCCTTTATTTATACAACTTCCTCCATATCATATATCAACTCCCAAACATTAATAATAACATTCATAATATCATCACGATAGCCTTTAATCAACCACATTACTTCTACTTCACAATTCACTTTAATTCATCCATATTCATAGTCATACCTTGACAATACGTTCATTCACATACAATGTCGATTCCATACTCTCAATACCATTTATAACATGATCATATTCATAACATATCAAGATTTATGACTCATTCCAAACATCTATTCAAAAGTGGCACTATTGCACATTCATGACCCATTTCTTATATCCTTTTTGCAATCCAAGTGTTTCAACTTCCAAATACTTTAAACAACATGGAAACATCGTAAAACTTACCTTAGAAAGTGTAGGAATGAACCTCGGGTGCGAATACCTCACTTGAGAAAAACCCTAGTTTTTCCTTCACTTAGATTCTTGCCTTGGATGAACTTTAATGGGTTTCTTATACTTGATTCACTTGGTTTGATGAAGTTGAACACTAATCCTCTTGAAAAATTGTGGAAGAAATGTGGAGAGATGTTTTATAGAGAAGGAGAGGGAAGATGAAATGAAATGAAATAAAACTCGGATCCCTCATTAAATATACAAATCTGTCCCGACCAGAATGTACGGACCAACATACGGTTCGTATAATTTTCACGGGCCATATGTCTGGACCGTATGTTTGGTCCAGTGAGGCATGCTATTCTGGGCTGAACCTACGGCTGGACATACGGCCCGTATCTTTTATACGGCCAGTATGTCTGGCCGTATAATGCCCAGTGGTTCCGATCTTGTTCTCGTCGACTCGTTTGATCTCCAATCCTTATGGAACCTTCTTGGCACTTGTCCAACACCTCAATACTCTAAGGGATGTTATAACTCTTCTTCATAATATCTCTAAGTCACCATTAACTCGTTACTCATAAATTCTTTCCGACACTTATCGTAAGCTTTGCCTTCCCTTGGCAATCTTTCTCGTCTAACGTCGAATGTCTTTGAAATCTTACTTAAGGTCATCAACTGCTATTTCTTACTTATCGAGACATCATATACTTCGTACTTTTTTCGAGGTGTAACATTCTTCCCCCCTTAAGAACATTCGTCCTCGAATGTTTAAGCACTCGGGAATTCTATAAAAATTTCGCGAGAGTTTCCCCTATAATATGGCACTACCATCCTATCACAACAACCCATAATATCAATGCCTCACAGGGCCATAACATAATAGCAATATAATTTGACCACACACGACCCAAATGCATAAAAGGAAAACATGCATACCTTATGATCTTGACGTTTCATCTTGGCCCTCTTCCGGGGGCTAAAATAAGTGCGGATATTTGGATTTCATGATTTATTCCACTTCCCATGTCATCTCTTCTCGATTATTATTTCTCTACAAAACATTAACTGAGGCCACTTCTTTGTTTCTAAGACTCCGTACTTGCCTATCTAATATGGCAATGGGTTTTTCATCATAAGCTAACTTTTCTGTTACTTGAACATCATTTACTGGGATGATCCTAGTAGGATCTCCAACACATTTACGAAGCATCGAGACATGACAAACTGGATGAACTAACTCCAAATTAGAAGGTAGATCTAATTCGTAAGCTACCTTGCCTACTTTGCGCACAACTTCATAAGGCCCAATATACCGGGGACTAAGTTTCCCCTTTTTGCCAAATCTCATAATGCCTTTCATTGGCGACACTTTTAAGAACACCCAGTCTTTAACTTGGAACTCTAGGTCCCTTCGACGATTATTCGCATAGGACTTTTGACGACTTTGGGCTGCTAACAACCGATCTCGTATAAGCTTAACTTTCTCTATGGCTTGTTGGACCAAGTCTGGCCCTATCAATTTAGCCTCTCCTATTTCAAACCACCCAATTGGGGATCTATACTTTCGCCCATATAAAGCTTCATACAGTGCCATTTGAATGCTAGAATGACAACTATTATTATAAGCAAATTCAATGAGTGGCAAATGATCATCCCAATTTCCTCCAAAATCTATCATATATGCCCGTAACATATCCTCAAGAGTCTGAATGGTACGCTCAGCTTGTCCATCAGTCTGTGGGTGAAATGCCGTGCTAAGGCTCATTTGGGTCCCTAAGCCCTCTTGGAAGGACTTCCAGAAATTAGCGGTAAACTGAGTACCCCAATCGGAGATAGTAGATGCTGGAACACCATGTAGTCGCACTATCTCTTTAACATAGAGCTTTGCATAATCCTCTGCTACATACGTCATTCTGACTGGCAAGAAATGAGCTGACTTAGTTGTTATATCCCATATTTTGTACATTGAAATATTTTAAACTAGTTGCGATAAGTTAAGGACAAGGCTATTTTTCGATTTTGTTTAATGCACAAGTTGCTTATGAATTTTATTGGATGGAAATATTAAGGAAAATTAGAGGCTAGAAGTTGAAAAAAAATATTTCATGCAAAGGCCACAAGTGGCCATGTGGCCGTGTGGGTGTGTGGGCTCCCACCACCCATGACTTGGCCACTTGCCTTAAGCCATGAGATGTCCATGTGTTCACCTTATATTTGTAGGGGCATATATATATATATATATATATATGGACAAGAGATGACAAGGCAAGACCATTCATCATTTTTACATAACTCTAGAAAGCTCAAGAGAAAGAGGAGGAGACTCTCGGCCATGGCTGGCCGAGATTGAGGTCTTTGTGTCTTGGTCAAAAAAAATAGTTTCTTCTAGCAATTCAACCAATTGGAAGGTCCTTATTAACGTGGAGCAGTTGTTGGAACAAGCAAAATATTCCTTCTTACAAAGCACAAACTCTAGCCAAGTTGAGGAACTAAGTGATAAAGGTAAGGTTTAATCTCCTTTTATATGTGTTATGGATGGTTTGTGCATGTTGTAGTATGTGGAAATTCATGAAATTCATGAAATTATGGTGTTGATGTTGTAGCCGTATAGGGGCTGCCTTGGTAGGGCATGGTAAATTGATTTTATTTAATATTTTTGGTTGTTGTTGTTATGGAATCTATGATGAAAATGAAGGTTCAATGATTCAAGTTGAAGTTGTAATTGTTGTGGGCTGTTTTAGAAGCCAACGTGATTCTAATGTAGTTTCTTGAATTTATGAGAATAATGTTGTTAACGTGTGGATTGTTGGTGTAGTTCATGAATTTGAAAGAAAGAAATGTGTTGTTGTTGTTTCTCTTGAAGTTGGGAGGTTTCGGGTGGAGTAGCATTGTGGTTGGGTTGTTTTGAATGTTGTGCGGATTGTTTGAAATGTTCTTGAATCTTGTTTGAATGATCTCGGATTAGTACTTGAACATGTGAGCGTTGATGTTGGCTTGAATGTATGTAGTTGAATTAAATGAAAATGGAATGTTGTCGAATTATGTAGAAAAGAGTTACTAACGTTAGAATGCGTTTTGAATTGATTGTTGATGTTGTTAATATGGTTGTTGGTATTGTTGTTGATGATTTGGCCGAGTTGAATTCTCGGGGTTTGTTGAACTTACAGGGAAAATGCTGCCCGAATTTCTGTAAATGAAGTGCTAGCTTAGAATTGGATTCCTAAGTGCCTATGGCTAATGTTTGGTATCAAATGATGTTGTTGTAGATCTTGGGAAGCCCGAGACTTAAGTTCGGATTAGCTTAGGAAGCGGACAAGGTATGTAAAGCTTATCCTTTCTTTCCTTTGGCATATCCTAGATGTAAGTATGATACGATACGAGCCTTGGGGTAACTCTACTCTTAAGATCCGAGCATGTCTACGATTCTTATTCACTTCTTGATATCCGCACTCTTAATGTAGTCGAGCTATTGCCCTCGAGTCTTTTGTATGTCTGGATAATGAATGTTGCATAAAGAGTTTTATTCCTAAAGTATTCTAGAATGTATAATGTCCCTAACTTTCATATACGGTCTCGGATTGCTTTGATATGTTCGCAAATGATTCTATAATGAATAATGCCCGTAACTTTCATAGGCGGCCTCGGATTAGCTCGATACATGATTATGATCCCTGAGATGTTATATGACATGTTTCGTAATGATATCTCAAGAGTCCTAAGCATGACTATCGTTTGATACTCGAGCGTTGATTTGTCTACTTATCTATTGAGTCTTAAAAGATGATTTATATGCATATGGTTTCTCACTACTCTGCTTGTGCATACTGTTGTTACATCTTTCACCGAGGCCCGGCCGGTATGTATTCGTGCACGAGCTTCATCGCATTGTTCACCGAGTCCCTCACTAGAGGGTCGGGTACGTTATTTATATGATGATATGATGATAGCGCCAGCCCACAGGATGGGCCGAGTATGATATGCATGATGGAGACATGATCTCATTCACCGAGTCCCTCACTAGAGGGAAGGGTACGGTATATATATGCTTACTTCACCGAGTCCCTCACTAGAGGGCCGGGTACGGTATATATATGATTACTTCACCGAGTCCCTTACTAGAGGGCCGGGTATGGTATATGTATATGATGACATGATGATATGATGACATGTATATGATGATCTTATTTACCGAGTCCCTCACTGGAGGGCCGGGACACGTTATATAAGCATATGTACATGATGATTATTTACTTATGTCCCTCAGTCCCATAATGGGCCGGATATGATCTTGATACGCATGATTTATGTTTCGTAGGCAAGTCTTATGATTTCTATACTCCTTATTTCAAAGATGATGATCACATCGTATTTCATGCTTTACATGCTCAGTACATATTCCGTATTGACCCCCTCTCCTCGGGGGGCTGTGTTTCATGCCACGCAGGTGTATACAGATGAGTAGAGGATATTAGCAGAAGATGTTCCAGCTGGATTGGCGAGCTCCATTTCCTTCCGGAGTGCTGCCGAGTCAGAGTATTTATGTTATGATATCTTGTTTTATGTTAGAGACTTTGCAGACAGAGTCATGTATAGAACATGTCAGTCTTGTAAGCGGCTCTGTAAGCCGATGTGTCATTATGCATTGTGTTAAAAGATTCATATGTATACAGATTTTCCTTGATTTGGGAAAGACAAAAGGCATGTTTTTTTTTAAGAGCTTACATTATGCACTCATGTCATGATTTAAGGGCCCAGTATGATTATGAGTATCACGAGGATCAGCGGGTTCGCTCGGCCCTAAGTAAAGGTCGGGTGCCCATCATGCCCTATCAAGATTTGGGGTGTGACATTAGTGAGTCTATCCACAATCACCCATATGGAATCATACTTACGTTGAGAACGGGATAAACCTGTAATGAAGTCCATGTTAATCAGTTCCCACTTCCAAGTTGGGATTTCTATAGCTTGCAATAATCCGCTCGGCTTTTGGTGCTCGATTTTCACTTGTTGATAATTGGGACATTGAGCTACAAATTCTGCTATATCTTTCTTCATCCCATTCCACCAATACATGAATTTAAGATCACTATACATTTTCGTTGCTTCGGGATGGATAGAATAACGGGAACAATGAGCTTCTCTTAAAATTTGGTGGCGTAGACCTACCACATTAGGAACACACAATCTACCTCGACATCGGAGAACTCCATCTCCTGTAATCTCAAATGATGACTCCTCTTTCTGAGGGAGTGTATCTCTGTACTGCACTAGCATGGGATCTTCGTATTATCGCTCTTTCACTTCCACTACCAGCGACGAAACTGCTAAATTCTGAATGGTAATCCCTCTGCTACCCGAGTCCACTACTCGAACTCCTAGGCTAGCTAAATGCTGGAGCTCACGAGTCATTTCTCTTTTCTCTGATTGTACATCACATAAACTCCCCATAGATCTGCAGCTAAGAGCGTCAGCCACAACATTTGCCTTTCCGGGGTGATATAGAATGTCAACATCATAATCTTTTAACAATTCTAACCATCGTCGTTGCCACAAATTCAACTCTTTCTGCTTGAAAATATACTGGAGGCTCTTATGGTCTGTATAAATATCTACATGAACACCATACAAATAATGTCTCCATATCTTTAATGCATGAATCACTGCAGCCAATTCAAGGTCATGGGTTGGATAATTCTTTTCATGTTTTCGTAACTGCCTTGAAGCATACGCAATCACCTTGCCATGTTGCATCAATACACAACCTAGCGCAACGCCTGAAGCATCGTAATAAACAACATATCCTTCCAATCCTTCTGGAAGTGTCAAGACTGGTGCAGAAGTCAATCTGTCTTTTAGCTCTTGGAAACTACGTTCACAAGCATCTGTCCATTGAAACTTTGCTGATTTCTGGGTTAACTTTGTAAGTGGTGCAGAAATAGAAGAAAAACTTTCAACAAATCTCCTGTAATATCCCGCTAAACCCAGAAAGCTACGTACCTCCGTAGGAGTTGTGGGCCTTGGCCAAGTCTTCATGGCCTCTATCTTTTGGCTATCAACCCGAATACCATCGGCTGAAACAATGTGCCCCAGAAATGTCACGGAGTTCAACCAGAACTCACACTTAGAAAATTTTGCAAATAACTCTCGAGTTTGAAGAACTCTGAGGACAGTACGTAAATGATCCGCATGTTCTGCCGCGGATCTAGAATGCACCAAGATGTGATCGATGAACACAATCACAAACAAATCTAGGAAGGGCCTAAACACATCATTCATTAAATCCATAAACACTGTCGGTGCATTAGTTAGCCCAAATGACATCACCCGGAACTCAAAATGGCCATATCTCATCCTAAAAGCTGTCTTAGGGATATCTTTCTCCCTAACTCTCACTTGATGATACCCGGATCTCAAATCTATCTTGGAAAACCATTTGGCACCTTGTAACTGATCAAATAAATCATCAATCCTCGGCAGAGGATACTTATTCTTAATTGTCACCTTGTTCAATTGCCGATAATCAATACACATTCTCAAAGAGCCATCTTTCTTTCGGACAAACAATACGGGTGCTCCCCACGGGGATGAACTAGGCCTAATAAAGCCTTTCTCAAGCAAATCTTTCAATTGCTCTTTCAACTCTTTCAGTTCTGCGGGAGCCATTCTATAAGGAGGAATAGATATAGGCGTAGTGTCTGGCAACACATCAATGGTAAAATCAATCTCCCGCTCGGGAGGAAGGCCTGGGAGCTCTTCCGGGAATACATCCGAAAATTCATTCACTACGGGGACTGATTGAAAAGTCGGCGGTTTAGCTTCTACATCTTGAACCCGCACTAGATGATAAATGCAGCCCTTTATAATCATTTTCCTTGCCTTTAGATAGGAAATAAACCTACCCTTTGGTGACGCCGTATTTCCTTTCCATTCTAAAACTGGTTCTCCCGGAAATTGGAAGCGAACCATTTTCATTCTACAATCGATATTGGCGTAACAAGAAGTCAACCAATCCATGCCCATAATAACATCAAAATCCACCATTTTTAACTCATGCAAGTCAATCATAGTACGGCGATCACAAATCACATTTACACAATTTCTATAGACTCGGCTAGCTATTACCGATTCACCAACGGGTGTAGACACCTCAAAAGGCTTAATCGATTCCGGTTTGATTCTAAATCGACCTGCAATATACGGAGTAACATATGACAATGTGGAGCCGGGATCTGTCAAAGCATATACATCATGAGAAAGTACCGATAATATACCTGTGACAACATCGGGAGAAGACTCAAGATCTTGGCGTCCAGCCAAAGCATAAATACGGTGCCGAGGATCGCTAGGCGGGGACTCTCCCTCGCTCTACCACGGCCGACCGGCGCGTGTGAACTCGGGCCGCGTAGGCGCATAGATGTCGAAGATCCGCCATCGACCCCGAAGGTCGGGTCCTGCCCGCCACTAACCGAGGGGGCAATCTCGCATAATATGGCCTGGCCGACCACATGAATAGCAACCCTCTGAGCCCAATCTGCACTGACCCCAATGTAACTTCCCACACTGGGAGCATCGTGGCATGGGTGGCCTCGCCTGACCCGAATCACCTCTAAATTGAGATCTCGAAAAGCTCTGACTCGGCCGGGATGAGTAGATCTATCAAATCTCTGGCCTGAATACCGTGGAGGCGCACTAGTCATAGAATGGCCCGAATGTCTAGAAGACTACTGTCTGTGCCCACCTCTATACTCACTCATCGGATCCGAAGATCTAGCCCTCTTGCTACGCCCTCTATCATGCTCACTTCTTTGTTGTTGTAAGCTTTCTTCTAAATTTTGAGCATGGGCTTGGATGCGTGCATATCCATATTGTTCTCGAATGGACGCGATCAAGCATCTATCCATCAAATGTGGCCCTAGGCCTTTTACAAACCAAAGGCACTCGATCACCCATATCCGCTACCATGGCCGAAGCATACCTACCCAAGGAATTGAAGCGGAGACTATACTCTAGAGCACTCATGCTCCCTTGTCTCAAATTCAAGAACTTGTCGGCCCTAGCTCGCTGAACTTTTGGAGGCAAATAATGTCGAAGAAATGCATCTACAAACTCTTGCCATACCGGGGGAGGTGCATTGGCTCCCCGTGAAGCCATCCAAATCGTGTACCAACATACCGCAACATCCCTCAATTTATAGGACGCTAACTCCACCGATTCGGTATCTGAAGCATGTATCAACCGAAGCGTCCTTAACATACCATCAATAAAATTTTGAGGGTTCTCATCCGGCTTTGATCCAAAGAATTTCGGAGGGTTCAAACTAATGAAGTCACGGGCTCTTGCACTAACAGCCCTATCTTCTTGCCCTGAACTTGGCCTCTGAGTCTGGGCCGTAACCAATTGAGTCAGCAAATTAATGGCCTCTTTTACATCTTGGCTTGAAGCATCCGGTGGAGGAGCCGGAGGTGCTGGATCTGGGGCTGAGGCTCCCTCACGCTCCTCTAATATAGGAACTGATTGGGAAGACTGAGATTGAGCCGCACTTTGGGACTCACTTTCTTCTACTAGCAGTGGCGGTGATCTTTCAGCCGGCTTTTCTGCCACCGTCTTGCCCTTCTAGGCTGCCAAAGCCTTTCTCTTTACAGGCATTTCTGAAATACACAACATATCGTTAAGAAACAAGAAGTCCTTACATCATAGCTCTATCACACGATTTCTGTTATATCCCGTATTTTCACATATTCGGAAAATTTGGAATAATTGTGACTTATAAGGAATAAGGCCATATTTTGATTCTATTTGATACATGTTGTTGCTTATGAGAAGTGTGGACGCGGAAGCGTCGGGGAAGGCTAAGGGCGAAATTGAAATTTTGGAATTGGTTTCATGAATTATTAAAAATGTAGACTAAGTAATTGGGCTTGGAAATGAAAAAAAAAAAAAAAAGAATGAGGCCTAAAAGGGGCATGGGTGGCCGGCCATATGGCTAGCCCAACCCATAGTCCCTTAATAATTTCCATGTGTTTAAATTGGCCTCAAGTAATAGATGTTTCAAGAGAGAAAGAATAGAAGGAGAAAACAAAAGAAACAAGAACAAGAGGAGAAGGCCATTCGGCCATGCTCCTCCCATTTCACCCCTTGAGAATCTTGCTTCCAAAATTATTTCCTTGTGGTATTCATACTAATTCAAGGTCCCTTTACAACTTGGCGTAGTTGTTTTGGAAGATTGAGTCCTTGTTTCATCAATTCAACACTTGAGCTAAGTGAAGAAGTTGGAAGGAAAAGGTAAGAATTCATCCCTTTTATTTATGTTATCAAGGTTTGTTTGTGTTGTAGTATATGGGAATGAGTAGAATATATAGAAATATGGGAGTTTGCAAAGTGCGTGTGCATGCGTGCATGTGGCCGTATATGTGTTATGTTGTATAGTTAGGATGAGTTAAATTTTATGTTGTATTTTAGTTGTGGTTATGGTGGAATTTATATTGGAAATGAAAGTTGAATGAATTTGGTTGTGGTTAGAATTATGGAGTATGGCCGTGTGGTGTAGAGAGAAAGAAATGGAAATGAATTAATTTTGTTTAATATGTTAGTTGTATTGTTGTGATCATTATGATGTAAATGGAGACTAAATGGCTTGAGTTGGCATTGAAATTGGTTGGAGGTAGTTATGGGAAATTATGTGATTTTTATATAATTTTTATATAACTATGAAAGTAAGTTTCTAAATGTGAATTATGGTTGTTGTTAATGAACTTGGAAGAAAACAAGGTGATTTGGTAGTTTCGTCGCATTTGTTGAAGTTTTGGATAGAATATGGAATTGGCGGAATTGCTTGAATCCTTGAGTGTTGCTTGAAATGTTATTGAATATATTTAAGTAATCTTGAGTTAGTTAATGAATGTGGAAAAAATGTTGATATTAGTTGGATGGTGTGAAGTTGGAATGAAAGAGTTACATTATGTGGAAAGGAAGGGAAAATTATGTTAGAATGCGTTTTGTTGTGATTTTGATGATTGTTGTTATTGTTGTGGTTGTTGTTGATGATATTATAGCCGAGCTAAGTCTCGGGGATGTTGAATTTATAGGGGAAATGCCTGCCGAAATTTCGGTAGACAAATATGGATTTAAGTTTGAATGCATAAAAGCTTGAAACTTATATTTGGCAACTATGACCAATTGTTGATTTTAAAGCAAACGGGATTTGAGTTTTGGCGAGCGTAAGAAGTGAAAAAGGTATGTAAAGCTACCCCTCTTCTTCTTTTGGCATGTCTTAGATATACTAGATTGAGATTTGAGCATCGGGGGCAATTATGTTCATAGAAATCCGAGTCTGATTTTAGGTACTATTCATTCAATGTAATTGAATTATAATTCTTATGTTTTGTTGGAAAACTATTCGAACATCCACATTTTGTACAAACGTGATAGAATCGTTTTGAAACTTACATGGATGACTCCATAGAGTCTAATGTTCGTAATTTATGTCCGCCACCTCGACTTGACCCGAGGTGGGCCCACTAGTCCCGAGACTTCCTTCGTTGTCTTACTTAATCCACCTTGGTATGATATAAAGAGGGGACCTTTGCCTATGAATTTAAGGCTCCGTTTGATTTGCTCCCTAAGTTATTTGAAAGCTCCTATATGTGAACGATACTAAATTTTCAGAAAATGGTTTATGAAGTATTTTTCGAAAGTTTTGTAAATTTAAAGGCTCATATCTTTTGTATACTAATTCCGACAGACTCGATACTTATTTTGAACCTTCTGAACTCAATAGATATATATGTGTATTTATTGGTCGAGTCATGGGATTTAATGGTGTATATGCATATGGTTTCCGCACTACCGCTCGTGCCTATTACTATGATATCGTTCGCCGGTTCCCGGCCGGTTTGTGATCGTGCGCACTATGATAAATTCGGCAAGTATCTTTGTGTTACGGTTCCCGAGACCTCGCCATAGGGCCGGGTTCCGTTTATGGAGTTATCTTTGTGATATGGCTTATGATATGTTTGATGATATGATATGTTTGATGATATGATATGTTGTGTCGGGGTGTACGGAGATTTGAAACCTCACGGAGTATGCCGTGTGTGGCACCGGCGTCGGAGTGGTGACCACGTTCCGAGCCTTATGCATGATCTCTGTTTGCATTATGTACATATGTCTTCGATACGAGTTTGGTATATATTGATCCGGTATTCTCTCTCGTACCCTTCACTTCGATTTATGGTTTGGATTTACGTACTCTATGCTTTACATACTCCGTACCTCTCTCATCGACCTCCTTTCTTCGGGGGCGCGTTTCATGCCCGCGAGGTACGCAGGTTCGTGATGCGCAGTGTAGGCCACACATTCTGCGGTTATAGAGTGCTCCTTTTGGTTCGGAGCCCATATGTTGGTACCTATCTTCTGCGATGTTTATGCTTTTGTATATTTGATTATTTGGGGTACGGCGGGGCCCTGTCCCGTCATATGTTCTGTTTTGATTTGTAGAGGCCTGTAGTCATATATGTGGGTCATGGGTCATGTGTGTGTTCGTTTGTTTACGATCTGTGTCTTACTGCGGTCCCGTTTGCTGCTATGGCCAAAACGGCCCATTTGTCCGTATACGTGTATGTATCTGGCGATGTATATTCCGCCAGTCTATCAGATTTGGATGTGGCCTAAATGGCCTGTATGTTTGTATATGTATATATATTCGGCGATGTGTATTCCGCCGCCCCGTATGATTATGATATGATAATTTTTGCACGCGCGACCGCTTAAGATAATATTTGCTTTTTAATGCTTGAGATCATTAATATGAAAGTTTGAGTTAGATAAAAATATAACGATTTAGTCTGTACGATCGTTTGGGGTGTCCAAGTAGGACATCAGTCGCGGCCCACGGAGCTGGGCCGTGACAATTTCTTATGAAGAAAGAAGGTCATTTATTCCTAAAATGTCTGCAGCTTCTTGTTTATAAGTGTGGCGCGCAACACACCCATAACCAAAACTCTACTAGACATGGCTCGTAGACATACCCTAGGACTGAACTGCTCTGATACCACTTTTGTCACGACCCAACCGGAGGGCCGCGATGAGCACCCGATGCTAGCCCACCCGGGCACCCCGTAACATACTTTTGCATCATATCTAGGTGAGCCACATACTAAATCATGCTTTTCATTCATCATCATTCTAATCTCATTGGGCAACAACATGTCTATATCATCAATAACATCTATGCCCATACAAATGTACATAAGCCGACAAGGCTATCAGAATAATATCCCAAAATATAGACCGACAAGGCCAAACATATCTAACCATAGACACATGTCTACGAGCCTCTAACAAGGGTACGTCATATCATAACATATGGGCGGGACAGGACCCCGCCGTGCCCATAGTATGTACACAAAAGAATCTTTACCAAAAGCTGCGTAGCTCGAATGAAGTGGAGCTCGCTATGTAGTCCACGAGAAAATACGGCTATGGATCGAGTCCGTCTCCCCCGGCCACTTTGCGGGCATGACGCGGTGTCCACAAACAAAAGGACGTCGACGAAGAATGTGCGAGTATGTAAAGCATGATCAATATCAATGTGAAAGCATAATGGTCAACATATGAGATAACATAGGATGGGAGTTAATAGCATCATCATCATAGCACTTACCTGCTTTCCATAGGGACGTTCCATTTCTATTGCGTATTCGCGTACATACATTCCTATCCGTACTCACTTACCTTTTGTATCCATTTTCGTATCCGTGTTCATATTACCTTTCATACTCATGCTCATATCATATACATTGCATATACATAGCCCTTACTTGGCACTTACATGGTCTTAACATATTCATACTCTAATTGATGTCATACACATAGCATAATCGTACTCATATTGATATCATATACACAGCATAATCGTACTCATATTGATGTCATATACATAGCATTTATATAGCATACCCAACCACGAAGGTTCGATGTTTCACATACCTGACCCTAAGGCTCGGTGCACAGCCCTACCGAGCTCGGGGTTGTTCGTACCGTAAGCTGCCGGTGGTGCGCGCGCATTGTTATATATATAGATATACATATTCTACCCGGCTATATAAGCACGGTGTTCACAATAGCCTCTCATGGGCACTCATACATATTCGTTATATTCTACCCGGCCATATAAGCTCGGTGTTCACAGTAGCCTCTCATGGGCACACATACATATAAGCTCATATCTATCTTTAGCTTTTTTACTATCGTCATTCATTACATTCTATCCTTAGGGTATTACTCGTCGTATAAGGAACTTCGTTCAATCGTATCATTTGAGAATCATAAGCTTAATAGCTTCTAGAGATAGGATCATTGGAGAGTATCATGAACTCGTAGGAAGATAACCATTTGGCCAAAGAACCATGCCTTATGAAAGAAGGGTTAGCCTTACACACCTTTCCGTGCAATTATTCTATTACTTGTGCGTTCTTCTTCGAAGCTCACGTTCTACCTTCATTGAAGTGCATACTTATATTAGATGATGGATAGCTTTAGCATTCATGACTAACTCTAGAGAAAATCAGACAGCATCTCCTTTATTGTTATATCCCGTGTTTTTGCATATTCGGAAGTTTCGAGATAATTGTGACTTGTAAGGAGTAAGGCTATATTTTGGTTTTATTTAGCATATAAGTTGTTCATGAGAAGTATTGACGGAAATATCGAGGGAGGTTAAGGGCAAAATTGGAATTTCGGAAATGAGTTCCGCGAGCTACCAATTATTTAACCAAGAAGTTGGGCCAAAAAAAAAAAAAAAAATTACAAAATAGAGGCCCAATTATGGAAGTGGCCGCCATGAATAGGAAAAAGAAATAAAAAAGGCCCAAGCCCAAGTTATTAGAATTATGGGATAAATAGATTAAGGAGGGGCTAAGTCTTCATTTTTCAAGAAACTTCAAGAACAAGAATTGAGAGAAAAAAAAAAGAAGGCCTACGGCCAAGAGAAAGAGAGAAAGGGAAAGAAGAAAAAAAATTCAAGCCATCCAACTTTGATGTGAGAATTCCTTTCTTCTTGAATTCTTAACAAGTTCAAGGTGCTTGTCGACGTGGTATAATTAGTTAAGCAAGAAAACTCCGTTTGCGGAAAGTAGAAATTTGAAGAAAAAGGTGAGATTTCTATCCTTTTATGTTATGGAAGATGTGAGTGTGTTATGACGATTAAAATTGTATGGAAAGCATAGAATTATGATGTGTGTGTGTGTGTGTGTGCATGGCCGTGTGGTGCATGTGGGTTGTGGCCGTGTGTGGTGCCTTGCATGAAGGGGGGTGGATTGAATTTATTTAGTGCATTAATTGTGTTGTTGTGTTCTTGTGGAGTAAATGAAAGGAGAATGGTTCAAGTTGGCATGAAAAATCCATTGCTAGGTTGTTGTAGGAATTATATGATTTTATTCTAGTTTTATGTTATCATAGAAATGAAATTGTTAAGATGCAAATTATGATGATTGTGATGAAATTGGAAGATGGAAACATACTATGAATATGCATGTTAAAGATTAAAAGTTTTGGAAGCATTATGGCTTTGGTGGAAAGTTTGCATATATATGGTATATTTTGTGAATATTTTGTAGAAATGATATGAAGTGTTTCCGAATTGTATTTGAATGGTTGTGGATTAGTAAATAAATATGAGAACGTTGACATGAAGTTGGAAAGGTGAAGTCGGAATGGAAGCTATAGCGTTATTGTCACACCCCAACCTTCGTCAGGGTGTGACGGGCACCCGACTCTCATCAGAGTCAAGCGAACCCTTAAACGTCGACTCAATTTTTTTTTTTTTTTTTTTTTTTTTTTTTTTTAAAACGAGAATTGAAAATTGTAAATGAAATACCAAAATCGACACGTAGCTCGAGGCATCCCAAACATGATATATATACATACGACATAAAACAAGGCGAGCCAAAAGGGCCTCCGCCATTTCTGTACAACAAAATAATGGCCGACAAGGCCAAACAGTAACCATGACTCCCACGCCGTTCGCAGACTTCTATAGAGTATAACCTGTACAATATATAAAGCTATACCAAAACGGGGGACGAGTCTACGGAGCAAATGGAGGCATTCGACTCCCGATGCTATCTCCCTCTAGGTGGGTCCCCTGGTCGCGTCCGAACTGCGGGCATGAAACGCGACCCCAGAAGAAGGAGGTCGGTACGGAATATGTCTTGAATATGTAAAGCATCACTGAAGCAAGAAATAGGAAAGTACAACAGTAAGCAAGGTTAGGCTACATCAGAAAAAGTACAACAGAAAGCAAGTTTAGATTACCTGACGTGCACTAAATGTTTAAATAAAGTAGTCCCTTCGGACGGCCGCTTAAACCTAATAATAATAACCATAATAGTAATAGCAATAGCAATATCAATAATAGTAGTACTAGTAATCCCCTTCGGGTGTGCCGGTTCCGACATACGTCTATCCTGGCCCCCCCGGACATGCCGGTCCCGGAATAAAATAATGGCCCCTTCGGGCATGTCGGCCCAACATACGTCTATCCTGGCCCCATCGGACATGCTGGCCCCGACATAATCCTAGCCCCATCGGGCATGTCACTCGCGGCATACGGCTACCCTGCCCCATCGGGCATGCCACTCGCGACATAATACTAGTCCTAGCCCCTTCGGGCATAATAATAATAGTAATAATAATAATAAAATATACCCCGCCGGAGTGGTTTTTAGAAAGTTTTATAAAATATCACACTCCCTTCGGAGTGGTTTTGTACGCACCCCCCGGAGCGGTTTTAGAAAAAGCCTTAGAAAATAATACATCACACCCGCCGGAGTGGTTTAAGAAAGCTTTAGAAAATAATATATATCACTTAATAGAGTCATTTATGGTAGTTCCAAGACAATTCGATTACATTCACGCAAGTCACGGGCGTTTGAGCATTTTTCCAACAAGATATAAGCATTCTAGTTCAATCGCCTTTGAATGAATAGTGCTCAATTTCGAGAATCGAGTTTCGATGAACGAGAATAACCCCCGAGGCTCAAATTCAAGCCTAGTATACCTAGGACATGCCAAAAGAAGGAGAGGGATAGCTTCGCATACCTCACGGGTGCCTTATGCTCGCTTGAGCTCAATTCCCGTTTCGTCCGAAGTCGCAAATGGTCACCTTTACCGGTTACTATTCATGAGAGTTAGCATTTCAATAATGAGTTCATACTTGACTACCGAAATTTCGGCAGCATTTCCCCCTATAAATATAGCATCCCCGAGATTCAACTCGGCTCGAATAACAACAACCAACCCAACAACAACATCAATAATCGCTACAAAGCACATATGAACACAAATAGTCTTTCTTTCAACATAATACTTCAACTTCCGTTCTAACTTCACACTTTTCATCCAATATCGATATTTTCATATTTGTCTACTAACTCAAGGCCATTCAAATACGACTCAAGGACATTTCACCTTATTCTACAAAACATACAAGATTTCCATCCAACCATAAGTTATCCAAAATTTCTAATTTTCAACATAAATATCCATAACATATTTCCATCTTCCATTTCCATAACCCATAATCACAATTCACATCTAAGTTCTTACTTGCATCATTATATGAAAACTACATAAAAATCACATAATTTCTCATAACAACATAAAACCAATTTCAACACCAACTTAACTCATTAAACCTTTCTTTTTCATTACAAACGTCACAACAACACAACTAATATACTAAATAAAATTAAGGTCACCTTCCCTTCACCAATGCTACCACACGGCCACACACTTCAACACACCATATTTCTATGATTTCCATTCATTTATACTCATCACAACACTTATAAATCTTCTATAACACGAAAAAGAAAACACAAAATCCTTGCCTTTTCGCAAGACCATGGCTCACGGCCACCACTATATTTCACATGCACACACACCACACACACTCACCACTATTCCATAATTCTCATCCAATTCCTATCATCATAACATATAAATTTATTCCATAACTTAAAACATAGAATTCTTACCTTTTCTTGAAATTTCAACTTTCCGCAAACGGAGTTCTTTCTCCAAACCAACTATACCACGTTGAAGAGCGTCTTGAGCTTGTTAGGAATCCAACAAGAAACGAGTTTTTGAACCAAGGATTAAGGCAAGAAAATTTTCTCTTTTTTTTTTTCTCTTTCTCTCTTGGCCGAATGGCTTCTTCTTTTTTTTTTTTCTAGTTCTTGCTTTCTTTCTCTTGAAGTTTCTTGAACTTGGCTTGCCTATATATTATTTGGCACATGGAAAATAAATTAAAATTTCCATGGGCTTGGCCATGTATGGCCACCACCTTACATATTGGGCCTAAACTTTCTTATTTTTTTTTGAGCCCAACTCATGAGTAATCTCATTTTGAAATTTTCCGAAACTAATTTCCGAAATTCCAATTGTTGCCCTTAGCCTTGCTCGATATCCCCGCATCCATACTTCCATAAGCAACATTCATATATAAGAAAATAATCCAAACATGACCTTATTCCTTTTAAGTCAAGGTTATTTCAAAATTTTCAAATACGCAAAAATGCCGGATGTATGGTTATGTTGGAAAGAAAACTAGTCGTGTTATATTGTGAATTGTAGTGACTATTATTGCGTTGTTGGTATTGTTGTGGATGTCGTTGTTGATATTATGACGAGTTAACTCTCGGGGATGTTAGATTTATAGAGAGATCTTTGCCCAAATTTTCGTAGACCAATTCGGGCTAAAAATAAACTCTTAAAGGTATATGATTTATTTATATTTGGTAACTTTGACCATTTGCGGTTACGGACGAAACGGGATTTAAGTTTAAGCGAGCGTAAGACACCCGTAAGGTATGTAAGGCTATCCTCTCCTTCTTTTGGCATGTCCTAGGAGTACTAGGTTTGGATTTGAGCCTCGGGGGTTATTGTTCATAAAAATCCGAGTACGAGATTTGAGTACTATTCATTCGGTGCGATTGAATTAAGATTCTTATATCTTGCTAGAGGAATGTTCAAACGCACGTAACTTACATAAACGCAATCGAATCACCTTGAAACTTTAATAAATGACTTGATAAAGCTTAGTGTATGTAATTTGCGTACGCCACCTCCGTTGACCGAAGCGGGCCCACTACTTCCGGATCCCCTCCTATCGTTTTATTTGACTTATTTACGGCCTGCAATTGAAGAAAAACTTTTGGCTATTGTCCTAACTACTAAGCAACATTTTACTATATAAGACTTTTCAAAACCACTCGAAGGGAGTGCGATATTTTATTATTTAAGACTCTTCAAAACCACTCCGAAGGGTGTTTTACTACTTCGTTCCCTTACGACTTATGTTTACATTCTACAACGTTATTATTATTATTATTATTATTATTATTATTATTATTATTATTATTATTATTATGCCCGAAGGCTAGGATTAATATTATGTCACGAGTGGCATGCCGAAGGGCCGGGGTAGCCGTATGTCACGAGTGGCATGCCGAAAGGGGCTAGGAATCTTATGTCGGGGCCGGCATGTCGGAAGGGGCCGGGATAGATGTGTATGTTGGACCGGCGTGCCGAAGGGGCCATCATCTTATTTCGGGACCGGCATGCCGAAGGGGCCGGGGATAGACGTATGTCGGGACCGGCACACCGAAGGGGATTATTATCATTGTTATCATTATTATCATTGTTGTTCCCATTTATCATTACTATTATTAATTCTTTTTATTATTAGCGGAGACGTGATCAGAAGGACTATTTCATTTAGATATTAAATTCATCTTGGATATCTTAAACTTGTTTACGGTTGTACTTTTGCGATTTATGCTTCGTGTGCTTTACATACTCAGTACACATTTCGTACTGACCCGCTTTCTTCGGGGGCTGCGTTTCATGCGCGAGGTTCGGGGGCCGCAACCGGACCCAC
>NW_026724668.1:0-5381 GCF_029784015.1 Lycium ferocissimum
GTTTTTTACCATATGATAAGTGTTATGGCTGACTCTTATGAGCTATATGGTATAGTATGACATCTCTGAACATTACGGACATTCGGTTCGATATAATCGTCGTGCCATCCCAATGACACGTATGCGTATCTATTATGCCTATGATCCGATAATTGTGATTTGACCCATCTTACCGAATTATTTCGGTTTCATTAAGTCCGTACGTCGGTCTCAGTATGTATATGGTTTCTCATGGATGCGTTCGTGGATGCCTCGTGCTTCCTTCCCGCGCCGGGCCGGTGTTACGTGATTCGTGCACTTCCACCGCATTGTTCACCGCGTCCTCGGATGTGCGGGCCGGGATCCGTTTATATCGATTATGATTTGATTATGTGATATTATGGGAATGGCGACGGCGGATGGCATTTGATGCGATACGTACGTCCACCGCGTCCCGTACGACGAGGGCGGGTTACGATACGCGTCCCTTATTAAAGGGCCGGGATCGATATATGATGTGTATGTCCGAATATGCTTATGACTCGCATGCATGATGCGAGACTCGATTTGCATAAGGATACATGCATCTGTCATGCTTCCGCACGTCCGTTTCGGACCGATTTTGTCCGTCATACTTCGAGTTCGATCCCCGTCCGAGAGTCTGTCTGTCACTCCTCTGTACTTCGGACTCTGTTTATGATTTGTGATCACACTCTGTGCCTCTGATTTGCATTGTGCTTCCGTCAGCTACATTCTGTACCTCTGGTCCGTATTGAAACTCCGTCCGCTACATTCCCTAAATCTGACATATTATGATTCTCGTCTGCACACTCTGTAAGTCTGGTCCGCTACGAATCCGATTCGTCCGTTATGATTTTGCATATTTGACCACTGATCGTCATGATTATGTATGTTACATTTCCGCTTTACATACTCGGTACACGCCCGCATCGACCCACGTTCTTCGGGGGCCGCGTTACATGCCCGCGAGTACGGTACGCGCCGCGTGACACGCCACCGGTTAGGACATCGCCTTGTTGTCCGAAGAGCTCCCTTTGATCCGGAGGTATTTCTTTTGGTATATATTTTCTCGTTGTTCATATACACCGCACGTGTGGTTATTTGGGTACGGCGGGGCCCCCATCTCCGTCTTACGGTCTCGCCCCCGTATGTTAGAGGCCTGTAGACATGTTTGTGGGTTGTGGGTTGTCACGGTTTTGGTAAGTGAGTACGAGTCTGCGATCTGAGTAATTCCGCTTACTATGATAGCCCTAAAGGCTTCTGTACATGTTTAAGTATGTATATATGTATATGTATGTTCGTGCGATGCATTTTATATCTGTATGAATTTATGTATATTTAAAAACGAAATTAGCTATTTGGTATGCGGATGCGTTAGGTAGGTACGTATGGGTGTACGATTAGGACACCGGTCGCGGCTACGGGGTTGGGTCGTGACACCGTGCTTTGCGTACTCGGTACATATTCCGTACCGACCCCACTTCGTGGGTCGCGTTTAATGCACGCGGTGCACACCCGACGAGCCGAAGATATTAGTAGAAGATGTTCCGGTGGATTGGCGAGCTCCGATTCCTCGGACCTAGCAGCGAGTCGAAGCATTATGTTGTGACGGTTTGTTCTATGTTAGAGACTTTGCGAGCAGGTGTCGTGGGTATAAGATGTCGGTTATGTAAGCGGCTATGTAAGTCGATGTGTTATTACACATTGTATTATAAGTTCTATATGTTTCCATTTGTTCCAGATTTTCTTTGATTCGAGAAAGGTAAAAAGCGTATTATTCTTCGAAAAACTTTCGTTATGTATGTATGTTAGGATTTGATAGCCAGCGTGATTATGAGTATTAGGTGAGTCAGCGGGTTCGCTCGGCCCCAAATAAGGGTCGGGTGCCCATCACACCCTAATAGAAATTAGGGTGTGACATTTAAGGCTTAGTGTAATGTGATTACTTGAATTGGATATTATGAGTGTATTATGGATGTTATTGTGATTGTTGGGAGTTGATTTGTGATATGGTGGAAGTTGACGAAATAGGGGAAATGCTTTGCCCCAATTTTCATTAGACCATGAATTATTCTAGTTCGATTAAAAGAAGTATCATTAAGGCTTAACCATGGCATGAATCCTTCTAAATGTAGATTATTCAAGCTTCAACGGTGAACGTTAGATAGTTGAGAAGACAAAAAGGTATGTAAGGTTAACCCTTCTTTCGGTAAGGCATGCTTCCTTGGCTATATATATCCTTTAATGAGTTCTATAATGTCCTCCAAATAATTCTATCTCCAAAGCTACTAAAGCTCATGACCCTCGATACTTTCATGATTCCATTGTATCCTTTATATGACGGTTGATCCTCCAAGGATAGACGTAACAAAAACGATAATGGCAGTGATGTTGATGATACTTATGGACCCTTATGTATACGTGTCTAAGTATGTATGACTATTACGTGACACCGAGCTTATATAGCCGGGTATGATACCTATCGCGCGTGCACCACGGCAGTTGGGTACGGATACCGAGCCTTGGTAGGTGTGGTATGTATAATCGAGCATGTGTTGCAGAGTATGCAAAACACCATACCTTCATGGTCGGGTATCGTATGTATACGGATATGAATATGAATATGAATACGAGCACGAATGTATATGTATGTATGTACACGAGCACGCTTTAGAAATGGAAGGCCCCTATGAAAGATAAGAAGTAAGTAATTATGATGATGGCTTTACTATCTGCTGATTTTCCCATCTTATCTTATTTATTATGATGTCTCTTATGCTCCTATTATGATGTTGATTATGCTTTACGTACCGGTACAATATTTGTGCTTGATGTCCTTTGTTTGTGGACGCTGCGTCATGCCCGCGGTGGCCGGGAAGAACGAGCTTGATCCATAGCTTTCTTATTCGAGACTACTTAGAGAGCTCCCGTTTCGTGGGAGCTACGACTTTTGGTAATATTCTTTTGTGTACATACATGGGCATGGCGGGGTCCTGTCCCTCCTATATGATGTTACCTACTCTTCTTAGAGGCTCTACACAGTCGTATATGGTTAGATGTCTTGAAGCCTTGTCGGCTTATATTTTGTATATCATTTTGATGGCCTCAACGGCTTATGTATATTGATGTGGGCATAGTTGTTAATAATGGTATAAATGTGTTGTTGCCAATGAGTTTAGCATTATTGATGTATATCATTCATGAGTAAGCTATGTGGTCCACCTAGATGTGAATGCGAATGTACATGCGCAAGTACGGGTGGAGTTAGCCGGGTGCCGTGGTCCTCGGGTCGGGTCGTGATAAAAGTGGTATCATAGAAGACCTGTCCTCGGGTGTCTCTTCGAGCCGTGTCCAGTTGAGTCTTGTTTATGGGTGTGTTGCGCGCCACATTTACAAACAGGAGGCTGCGGGCATTTTAGGAATGAATGACCTTCTTTCTTCATAAGATCGTGCGATACAGCTATGATATATGGACTTCTCTTTCCTGAACCGTGTGTTTGGTATTTCAGAGATGCCTATAAAGAGAAAGGCTACGGCACAGTGGCAGAAAAGCGGGCTGAAAGAGCACCGCCAATGGATATTGAGGAGGGTGAGTCCCAGAATACGGCTCAATCTCAGTCCTCCCATTCAGTGCCTATTTCTGAGGAGCATGAGAGCTCTTGTACTCGCCCAGCACCTCCCGGCCTCTCGCCACCGGATTCTTCGGGCCAAGATGTAAAAGGGGCCATTCATTTACTTACTCGGTTGGTTCTTTGCGCGACGACAGCGACAAGGTACTGGTGGCAAGGTGATAGGGCGGTTAGTGCAAGGGGCCTTGATTTATTAGCTTGAACCCTCCGGAATTTTTCGGGTCAAAGCCGGATGAGGACCCTCAGAATTTTATTGATGGAATGTTGAGGACACTTTGGTTAATGCCTGCTTCAGGCATTGAATCAGTGGAGTTAGCATCCTATAGATTGAAGGATGTCGCGGTTCATTGGTATACAGTTTGGATGGCTTCACGGGGAGCCATACCTCCCCCGGTATGGCAAGAATTTGTGGATACCTTCCGACATTACTTGCCTCTAGAGTTCGGCGGGCTAGAGCGATAAATTCTCGAATCTTAGGCAAGGGAGTATGAGTGCTTTAAGTATAGTCTCCGCTTTCTAATTTCTTGGCTAGGTATGCTTCGGCCATGGTAGCGGATATGGGTGACCCAAGTGCTGCCGATATGTGAGAGGCTTAGGGCTATATTTGATGGATAGGAGCTTGATGCGTCCCTTCGGGACAATATGGATATCTCACGCATTCGTATCCCGTCCCGAATTTAGAAGAAAGCCAACAACAACAAAAAAGTGAGCGTGAGCATGATAAAGGGTATAACGAAGAGGGCTAGATCTTGGGGTCGAGGGTGAGTTTGGGGGGGGGGGGGGGCAAGGCGTAATTTTCCTGACATTCGAGCCATGCGTGCGATGAGACTAGTGCGCCTCCACGGATTAAGCTAGAGATTTGATAGATCTACTTATTCCGGGCTGAGTCAGAGTTTTAGTGTAGGGTTCTCGGTTCGGGGGGTGATTCGGGTCAGGCGAGGCCACCCGTACCATGATGTTCCCAGTGTGAAAAGTTACATTGAGGCTAGTGTCGATTAGGTTCAGAGGCTTGTTATGCATGCAGTTGGCCAGGCCATATCATGCGTTATTACCCCTCGGTTGGTGGTAGGGGTAGGACCGGCCTTCGGGGATCGGTGGCCGGATCTTCATCATCTATACGCCTGTGGGGCCGGGTTCCCGCGTGTGCCGGTCGGCCATGGTAGTGAGGTAGGGGGAGAGCCACTGGTTCTGGCGGTCCTCGATCTGTGTTATGCTTTGGCTGGATGCCGAATCTTGAGTCTTCTCTGATGTTGTCACGGGTTTTATTATCGGTATCTCTTATGATGTATGTGCTTTGTCGTCCGACCCACGTTGTCATATGTTACTCCATATATTGCGGGTCGGTTTGGGGTCAAATTTGTTACACCTCGCATTTTTGCACATTTGGATAGTCCGAGTTAATGGCGGAACGTTAAGGACAAGGCTAGTTTCGGTTTTTGTTGAATGCGAGTCGCTTATAAATATTATTGTTATGGAAATTTAAGGGCAAACTTGGAATTGGAAACTTTTATGCATGACTTGTTGAAGAAAAATTCAAGGTGGACTATGGCCCACATGATGCAACTACATGTGATTAAAAAGATGAAAAAATGAGCAAAATTCATCTTTTGTGACTTAAGGAAAATTCAAGAAGTTTGAAGAAAAATTGAGAGGAAAGACAAGAAAAATCTAGAAGAATTTGGAGAAAAAAATATTTGGCACAGTGATCAGCCACATGCTCATATAAAATATAAAAGAAGACCAAGAAGACTG
>NW_026724669.1:0-5128 GCF_029784015.1 Lycium ferocissimum
CCCGATTACTATTCAGGGAAGTTAACATTTCAACTTTGGTTAAGCATTTGACTACGAAATTCGGCAGCACCTCCCCTATAAATATGACATCCCCGAGGTTCAACTCGGCTCAAAATATCAACAACAACACCTACAACCACAATAAACACAATACAATCAACTAGTCTTAACACACCTAATGCAATCGCTTTATTAAACTTCAACTTTCAAATCCATACCAACTCAGCAACAAACATTATAACAATATCAATATTCAATCCCAAATACATTCTAACATTAATAATCACTTTCTACACCATTCGGCAATATTCATTTATATTGATTCAACCGTATATCGAACTAGTGTCAACAATCGCATGTTGATATGATCAAGGAAGCCATTCAAATCCGTTTAGAGAACATCCCCGAGGAATCAATACAATATTTAAAACAACTCAAACACTAAGTCACCTTGCAAAAAATCCATCAACTACATTAAGGACCTCAGCACACATTTCCTCTTTCCAATTCATAAACTACATCAACAAACCATACCTTAACATTATTTTTCTTACAAATTCAAGGACTACATTAAAACCATACTAATTCTTAAATCAGCCCACACAGTTTAGCTTAACTTGGGATCATTACACTTCGTTTTACATCATATAAGCATGACGACAACAACCAAAGCACCAAATAACATTAGCTCATTTCATGCACACTAGCGGCCCTTATTGACCACTCCTTAGCATCTGACATTCCATGAGTTTCATTCATATTCTACACATCACAACAACACATAAACATGTTGAATTCAGTACTCTCACTCCTACACAACACACACATGTGCAGACCAAAGTCACCATCACGGTCCAAACACCAACATCTATATCTTCATGTTTTTCATTCGTTCTCGTACTACAACATCAACAAATCATGCATAACACATAAAGAGACTTGGGACTTACCTTCTTCCTCCTAGCATTCATACGGCCATGGTGAAGTTCCACAAGAATAAGAACTTTGTTCAATTCAACAACTACCTCATGTTACTTAACACCCTCCAAAGAGTAGAATTGTTTGAGGAAACTATTTTTTGATCACTCTCTCTTGTCTTGCTCGGCTAAGATGTGGCCGAATGGCTTGGTTGGCTTTCTCACCAAGCTTCTCAATTTTTCTAGAGAGTTTTGTGATAAGGATGATTAATGAATCATCTTATACATATAAATGATGCATATGGCCATGGCCCCATTGGTCGTGCCGGCCACGTACTTAATTCCCATTAAATTTAATTTCCAAATTTTTTCACTTTCTATCCCAAATTTTCATGAATTTTTCAACTTCTCATAATTCACTTTTGATCCCATCTTTCATGAAATATTAGTTCCCATAACTCACTTTTCACCTCCAATTCCTTAATATTTCCATCAACGTAATTCATAAGTAACTTATATCTTGAAACAAAGTCGGAAGAATAGCCTTGTTCTCGACTCGTATAAACCAACTTAGAATATTCCGACGTACGAAGTACGGGTGTAACATTATAATACAATGCGTAACAAATCGTCGGGCCGACATAGCGACTTACATAACGAACGTCTTATACCCATGACCTTTGTCTGCAAAGTCTCTAACATATACAAGCGTCATAACATAATGCTGCGACTCGGTAGCGCTCGGAGGAAACTAGCTCGCGTCCCGGGATATGTCTCTACTAAAGTCTTGACTCGTACGGGTGTCTTTTGCGCGGCATGAAACGCGGCCCGAAGAAAGGGGGTCGATGCGGAATATGTCTTGAGTATGTAAAGCATGACACGTAGTAGCGGGATCATCGAAGTAGGAGTACGAGAAAATCATAAAACTTGCCTTTGCAAACATGTATTACGCATATCAATGTCATAAAATCATCATATGAACATATAACGTGCCAAGCCCTGCGAGGAGGGACGCGGTGAAATAAATCATAACACATATATAAACATTCATGTAACGTGCCCCGTCCCTCCCCAATGAGGGACGCGGTAAATCAAAATCATAACATATGCATGTGCGTATAACGTGCCCAGGCCCTCGAGAGTGAGGGACGCGGTGAATCATCATATGCCATCACAGCCACCTCTCCCCATATCATCATATCATATAACATGCCCGGCCCGCCCCAACGGGGGGCCCCGCGGTAAATATAACGTGCCAAGCCCTGCGGTGAGGGACGCGGTGGTGAACAATGCAATGAGGTGCTCGAATACGTACCACGGCAGGGACGCCGATGAAGGACATATTGAGGCAGCACGAAGCGAGTAGTGAGAAATATATGCACATAAAATATTTTCAAAGACTCGATGAAGTAGTCAACATGAATCATCATTTAAAAATCCGGACGATAGTCGTATCAAATAGCTTTCGGACGGTACTCGGAAACACGTCTTATATCGTAAGTATATCAAAGTATAATAGAGGCCATAGTCGTATATCAAATCATTCCGAGTCCGCCTATGTAAACTTAATTCATTGTACGTTAGAGGATCATTTCAAGCATATCGAGGTAATCGGTTTTGTTTGCAAAAGTTAGGGACGTTTTTAGACTTAAAATCTTTTTAGGAACAAAATCCTTTATTCTTATTTGAAACCCAAACATACATAAGACTTAAGGACTATATGAAGTGTGTCACATTATGAGCAATTAAGGATCATACACATACTCGGAACGTAGAGCGGAATTACCCCAAAGCACGAAGTCATGTCATACCTTGGTACGTAAAGACGTACCCGAAGGGAAAAAGTAAGCCTTACATACCTCGATCGCTTCCTAAGCTAATCCAACTCAAGCCTCGACTTCTCACGATCTACAATAACATCGGTAGGCATCGAACGTTAGCCATAAACATCGAAGAACCCAATTCCGAAGCCATTACTTTTCTACGAAGTTTCGACACACTCCCTGTAAATTGGACATCCCGAAATTTAACTCGGCCAAATCATTATCAACAATACCAACAAACATAATATTTCCGGCTCCAAAATATTCCATAAGAATAGCCACACATTATTTTCCAAATTTTTCCAACCAACCAATTCGCGATATAACTATTTCATAATTTTTTTTTTATTTTAAAATAACGAAGTCGAGAATTAATACTAACAACATCAATAGAAACATCCTCCACATTCTACAAGTTGAATACATTCATTTTCATTCAAAAATTCTCTTCAAATCTCATTCCATGATTCACACGCCAACAAATGAATTTATCACACTATTTTTCCGTTCTGGTTCGGTAGAAATCTAAATAAACTTATTAGCAATGAAAAGGAACCTTAATATTACCTCAAGTGTGCAGCACCACGTCCACCCCCCCCCCCCCCCCCCCCTTCTTTTGTCGATTTTTTAGCTCAAATTGGAGGCAACGCAACGTAGAACACTTTTCACTTCACGGGCTTCGGGATTCGGGGCTCGAGATTTTGGTCAAAATTGATCTTTTCTCTCTAAGCTCTCTTCTCTCTTTTTCTCCAGAATTTTCTGGTTGTTTGTTCTGAAAAATGAGGAGAAAAGGCTGATTATCACTTAAATAAACATGGGTCATGGGCCTAACCCGGTTGGGCCCGGTTTGGGCCTAGCCCTTGACGACCTTTCCGCCTTAAAACGTCCGTATCTCATTGTCCCGGCATCACCTGTGGACCCACTTACCTATGGTTGGAAAGCTAATTCAATTATCTACAACTTTTGTATTTGGTATGTTTTCCAAATTCTAAACTTATAATACCATTTACGCACAAAGTCGAGGATCACCAGAAAACGTTACTTAAAAATATTTGTTTGGAGGACTTCCACTTTGATTTGGCTCAAGGGTCCTTCTTGAGTTATGTTTAACTTCGCATATGTGATTCGTATAAATTGTCACATGTCCCAAAAAAATCTCCAATCATGTGGGGCCTCGGCTTGAGAATAATCGGCGCACAAAAATACGAAATATATCTGTCAACGTGAGTTTAAATTATGTAGTAACAACGTGATTGTCAATGTTTGAGGAAGCATGTGTCACGCTCGGGCACGGAAATGTGGAGTATAACGAGAGGGAGTCGGCCGGTGGTGGCGCCTATGGGAGTGATCGAGGAAAAATTGTTTTCCTCGTGTTTCCTATAATTGGAAGGTCCTTTACGACGTGGAGCAATCGTTTGGAAGCAAGAAAAACACTCCCACTTGTCAACCGTATTTCTAGCGAAGGGAGAAGATGGAATGGAAAAGGTATGATTCAATTCTCTTTTGTATGTTTGTATTTGCCTTGGACGTGTTATATTGCATGGAAATGGATAAAAATCATGAAGAGTTTGTGTTGTAAGTGTGGCCGTGTGTAGTATGTTGAGCGTGTATGTGTGTGGTTGTGTTGGAGTGAAGAATTAATTGTATGTAGCTTGTTTGTGTGTTGTTGTAATGTGTAGAAGATGAATGAGTTCATGAGAATATAGATGTTGATGTTGGGCCGTGTAGGGGGCTGGTTGGTATACAAGAAATGAATTGATGTTATTGAATATTTTGGTCGTCGTCGTTACGAATTATATGATGTAAAAATGATGGTTAATGATCCCAAGTTGAAGCTTGGCCGAATGTGGGCTGTTTTGAAAGTTAATATGGTTCTAATATGTTCTTTTATATTTTATGAAGCTAGTGTGGAAATGTATGGAATTGTTGAGGCGTAGTATGAGAATTGGAAAGAAAGAAACGCGTTATTATCGTATTCATTAAAGATTTATATATATATATATATGTTTCTGATACGTGATTGTGACGCCTAAAAGTTTTATTTGATATGTTTCCGAATAATATCCGCAAGAGAATTGATACGATTAATGCTATCGGATTGTGAAAGATAGAATTGTCGACTATTCCGTTAAGTACGTATGAATGTACGAGATGGCATATAGATCCCACGATTAACTTAACTCGTGCATATGTTTGTTATTTCATTACCGTCGAGTCCGGGCCGGTACCATCGTGCGCACAATGCGAAGTATGATGAGCTTCCGGTATGATGTGTCCGGTTCGCCAGAAACCCACGGCGGGGGCAGGGATAATGGTGTTATGATGTGTCCGTGCGCGCGCGCACACGGCGGGTGCAGTGGTTATATGATTTGATGTGTGACGGGGATG
>NW_026724670.1:0-4901 GCF_029784015.1 Lycium ferocissimum
GCATTGCTCTTATCTTAAAAATTTAGTATACATTCTGGGTAGTTGGAGTTATTGATTAACTCTGGGCACGTTATTACTTTTGACTAAGTATTTGATGAATAAAGATTTTGGGATTTAATTTATATATTCATGATTTGTACATTTATTTTATAAATGTTGAGGGAATTTTAACCGGATTAAATATTGTTATTATTTTTTAAAAGTTCTTGGATATTGTTCCGGCGTACGGCACGTCTGGGTGGATTTTGAGACGTGACGCCTTTTTTGGGACCTTTGTGATTATATTTATCGATGATATTTTGATCGTATTTATCGATGATATTTTGATCTACTCGGTGGGGAGGGATGAGGGGATTTGGGTTGTTCTTGGACTTTGAGGGAGAAGGGGATTTATGCTAAGTTCCCCAAGGGATTTCGGCGTTGTCGGGGGGCACGTGGTGCCCAAGAATGGTATCTGGTTGATCCTAGAAGTTTAAAATTTGTTCGTGATTAGGGGGGCCCTACAAAGTTTTGTTTAGCTATTCGAGCTTTTTTGGGTTTTTGGTAGTTACATCGACGATTTGGGGGGATATCTCTCCCTTACTAGATTGCCCCAAAAGGTTTTTCCCTTTTCTGGTGGATGAGGGGGGTGAGCTTAAAGGGCTAAAAAGACTTGTTGACTTCCTCTTTTGACTCTTTGTGGAGAGAAAGGATTTTCCCGTGTTTTGGTAGCTTTGAGGTTGGGCCTTGTGTTTCCCATGTAAAAGGGGGAAGGTTATAGCCTATGTTTCCGGCAATTGAAAGTAAACGAAGAACCCCGTTAAAATTTCGGAAAAGCGGGGTGTTCTTTGAAGATTTGGATCCTTCTCTATGGTGGCTTGCGAGGTTTTTCCCATTAAAAATCTTCCAAAAATATTACCCAAAAAGGGTTTGAACATGAGGCGGAAAGATGGTTAAAGTTACTCGGGGGTTTTGAATTCATCCTTTATCATCCAGGGGATGGCATGTGGGCGTGGCCCGAGTCAAATCGTGATTATGGGTAGTCTTGCTTTTCTTATTGGGGAGAGGCCTTTGTCGAGAGGTTGGAGTTTGGAAAATTCCGGTTGGCGTATTTCTAAACCTGGAAGGGTTCTTTCTTTTGTGGGGGGGGCGTTTCTTTTTTTGGAGCAAATTTGAGCTCGGGGGGATGATCCCCAAAATTGTGCAAAATTAGTGATAAAATGTTAAACGAAGGCTCGGAGGTAAATCTTTATGAAAAAGGGATTTTGAGGATTAAAAGACAAGTGTGTGTGCCCGGGCTAGGATTGACTACTTTGATTATGGAGAAGGCCCCCTCGAGGTATTTTATTCCCCCGGGGGCGAAGATGTATCGAGATCGAAGAAGCCATTGGGGTGTAGCAGGCGTGATATTTTTGGTTTGTGTCTAAGTGTCTAAATTGTCAACAAGTGAAGTATGAACACCAAAACCCCGGTATGATTTCTGGGAAGGATCCCCAATCCCGATGGAAAGGGGAAAGGAGTGCCATGGACTTTGGGTGGGTTCCCAGGGACTTTAGGTAAGTTTGACCCCGTTTGGGGTTTGGGATCATTTGTCTAAGCTCCCATTTCTTTCCCGTTTAGATAACCTATACTTCGAAAAGGGCCGGCTAAGATCTATATTCGTAAGATCCTTCGTTTGAAACAATGCCCTTTCCCATCATTTCGATAGGGGGACCTTTAACCACTTATTCAAAAGTTTTTTGGAAAAAGGAGTTTTGGGGTTGAGGAGCACAACATTTCACCCCCCGGGCCCAATGGTTGAGGCGTATTATCTAATTTTTTGGGGGGGGATATGTTAAGAGCTGCGTGGTTGATTTTGGTGGTCATTGGGACCAATTTGTCACAACTCGACTGGGGGCCATGACGGGCCCCGGAGCTTACTCCCAACACCACCTTCGCTAGTAAACTTTCATCCTGGGACCTAAAATTTTTCCAAGGCAATACATAAATATACATAAGCCCCAGGCCCCAAAAAAGGATATAAAAGGAAAATCCCTTTTGATGTATCCTAAGAAAACAACTACCCACGCATCCGTATTTTACGGGCCCCCTTTTAGGGGTGCTAAGACATAAGGACGGGGGGGGACCCCCGTCATACCCTAATATACAAAAAATAAAACCAAGAGATAGCCCCCCGGGAGAAAAGGGAACGCCCCTAAATTTTGGGAAAAAGCCCCGGGGTGCCCGCCCCGGTCCCCCTTTCACTGGGAAGGAACACGGCGCCCAAAAAAAAAGGGGACGTCCGGTTAAAAAAATGTCCGAGTATGAAAGGGGCGGAATAGTACTAGCATAGAAAAAGAAAAAAGGAAAACAAAACAAATATATAATATAACCCAAAAAACCAACCCCCTTTTGGGGCCAATACTGGGCCCGGGGAAATTTTAAAAAAGGAAAACACGTGCTACGCATATCAAATATCCCATCTATTAACCCCGCCCGGGTAACTATCACACGATGCCCACTAGTGGGCCATGCCCGCCACCCCAGGCACGGTGTTATCTCGGCCCCCCCTTTTATGGTGTCATGCCCGCCATCTGGCACGATGTAACCCTCATCATTATATACTTATCCTAAACTGCACTAGAAATTAATTAAATGATACAACTCTATCGGGGGGGCGTAAGGTCGAGTCCCCCCGATTCCTTATGGAGTAGTCATGATCATCGTGTCTCCCTTGAAAGAACTAGCTTTTTTAGGGAGTCTAGTAACAATGAATAATATCAAGGAATCACATAAGAATCATTAGCATCTTAGGAATATCGTATCATGAGCTTTAGGGTCTTTGGGCTTAGACTCTCATCATCATTACACATTCCAACACTCTCTTATCTTTATTTCATAGAAGTTTTAATAATCATGGACTATAGTCTCCAAAAATAAGAGAGTCAGGGGAAAAAAAGGAAATCGTTTTAGGGAAACATGCCCAAAAAGAAGGGGCTAGCCTCCCTACCTTTGTTTTCCAACTTTATCAATTAAACGTTTCCTTAATGTTCACGATTCTACATTCAAAGAATCCGGGACTAAGATTAGATAATTGGAACATACTTAGGCTTACAAAAACCAACGGGGGAAAGGGCGTTTCCCTTTTTTTCTACAACTTCCTTCATATAATATAAGGCCCCCCAAAAATCAAAAACAACATTTATAATATCATAATCAATAACTTGGCAAGTTCGACGTTTTTCAATTCCCACAATTCCTTACCAAAAATATTCATGACCATAGTTATGGCATAACTCGTATTTTGTTCTCAAAAATCCCCCCTTAACATCATTTGTATCATTTACAACAAGATTTCACTCATAATATCTAAAAAATCATGATCCATGTCAAACCCCTTTTTAAAAAATATCCCAAACTTTTTATTTGTAACCCCTTTTCTACTTTCTTCCATAATCCAAGTCTTTCGGCCCCTTCAATACTCCTAATAGTATGAAATGAACATAAAACCCCACCTTTGATTGGAAGGGGAAAGGATTTTGGGGGAATTGCTTCACTTGGAGAAAACCCTGGGTTCCTTCCCGGGGAAAATTTTTGGGTTCCATAAACCCTTGTTAGCATTCTAACTCGATTCCACTAATTATGGGGGTTTTATCTTGGGTTCACCTTGAATTTATGTTGGTATGATATATGGAAGTTCTGAGCTCTTGAGAAAAGTGGGGAAGTTGGGAAAAAGAAAAAAAAAATTTAAATTGATCCCTTATCTATACTTTGAAAAAAAAATTTTCCCCTCCCTGTTATACGGACCTTATACGGGCCGTATAAGTGGCCTTTCTTCGCCATGGGATCTTCCCTTTTGTTGAGGTTATACGGGCCCCCTTTTACGACCCCTATGTGGGGTATAACTCCTTTTTGAAATTATTTCCTGTTTTGTTTGATCTCCCTTCCTTTTGGAACCCTTAGCACTTTTTTTGCAAAACCTTAACAAACTAAGGAGCGTTATTAAACCCCCCAAAAACATTATTAAATCAACAAAGGTTTTTTTACTTTGCAAACCCTTTTTAAAAAAAACGACGTATGCTTTACATTCTTCAAAGAATTTCTTTCTTACCTCGAATATCTTTTAAACCAATTGGGGCCCTAAATTAACATTGAAGACGGGAAAGTTTTCCCTCGGGGGGGGGGGGGGGGGGGGGGGTTTTCCCTCGAAGTTTTGTCGTTGGGTTGCCCGGGGTTGCTTTTTCTTTTTGGCCCTAGGGTTATTGTCAAGAAAAAGCAAGATCATAGGTGCTCGTTTTACAATTATAAGAGTCCCCCTTCACGTAACAAAATTTTAGAAAGGGGGAAAAAAAAAAGAACTAAGGAGTTAAGCTTCCCAGGGTTTGGAAAGGGAAAATTCAAAAAGGGTTTTGGGACGGGGTTTTGGGTTAAAACGGGAGAAAGAATATCTTTTTGTATAGTAAGAGTTTTAAGACGAACAAAAGTCTAAAGGGGAAGTTGGGTCTAGTTTCCAACGCAACAAGGTTCCCCAAAAGGACATAGGGGTAAGGATATATGGACGTTACAAGTGGGCCCGGCGGAAATGGAGCGCGAACGCGCGGAAGGGGGCGAACGCGGGGAAGGGCCAAGGGGCCCAAAACGGCCCCGAACGGGCCACCCGAGGCACGAACACGGGCCCGGGGAATTTTTTAGGATCGGGTTCGAGGGGGAAAATTATAGTAAAGAGGGTTAAAATAATAATACACATATGACTTTGGAGACCTAGGGTGTTTGCTTGTACGTTGCTTTAAGGGGCCCTTTTCCGTAAGATAAGTGGGGTCCCATGCCGGGGGGTTTTATAAAGTACATATGAAGATACATAGGGTTGGGACACGGAAAAGTTGAGCAAGTCTTAAGAAGGACGCTTAAGCCAAATATGGGCATAGGCCCCTCCAAAAGGACGA
>NW_026724671.1:0-14801 GCF_029784015.1 Lycium ferocissimum
AACCCCCTTAAAATTGTACACTTAATGAATTCTTATACTAAAACATATAACCTTGTACTCTTTAACCAACTATTTTTTATCTCACAAAACAGGGTTATAGTATTTAACATTTATTTTTTTTTTAGTATACACGTATGCACCTATTTATTTCCCGTGCAATTTACTTGTTCATTTTTTGACTTTTCAGGGTTTTTTGGGAATTTTAATAAATCCCACATAGACATATGTTATAAAAAAAGTTTTTTTCTCTTTAGGATAGACGTAGCACTTCAATTTTTAATTCTTCAAATTTTATTTCTCCGTGCACTTTTACTTTTTCCATTTTGATTTTTCCCACGTTTTTGCCAATATTTATTTTTTCTCATGAACATGCATGCCCCCTTCAATTTTAATTGTTTCAATTTTTATTTTTTTCCATGACTTTTCCCCTTTTTAAATTTTAAACTTTTCATATTTTTTAAGAATTAAAAAATTTAAGTACCCCCTCCGCCCCATATTATTTTTGCCAATTTACTTGATTTTTAAAGTTTTTTAAGAATTAAAAAAATGAATTATTTCCCTTTCCCATCCCATATTTATTTTCCCCATATTATTTAAATTTTTCAACTTTTCACATTTTTAAGAAAAATTTAAACGTAAATTTCTTCCCCCATATTATTGGCTACATTACAAAAAATTTATATGTCTATTTTTCATTCTATATTTTTCTTTTTTTTTATCTATTATATATAAGTGTGGTAGTGGGGAAAATAGAAAAAAAATGTTTTGTACCACAAGTTTACAAATTGTACATGCAAGAATGCCATCAAGAGCTATTTTAAATTGTACACATCACTCAACTATTTTTTTAATTCCATGTGGACAAAAAAATTTGTACACTTAACATCAATTAAACAAATACGCAAATTTTTTGAAGGATTATAAATTTTAACCAATTTCAAAATTTTTATGAAAAGTAATTTATATATATATAAAAACAAAAAAATAATATAATATGTTATAATAATTGAGAATTAAAAAAAAAAACAAATAGATAGCGGTAAAATATAAAAAATAATATAATATAAATTATAATAATTGAGAATTTAAAAAACAAATAGATAGCGGTCAAAAAAAAATTCTCGCTTTTGATCCTCAAAATTCACAAACCGTATCACATAAACTTCCATTAAAGAAAGTATTAATTAATATAGTAATATAATAAATAAATATTAAATTATTTAATTAATATATTTAGGTTAATTTAGTTATAAATATGCAGATAAATATTTACCCATGTGACCCTTATAGGATGTACTTTCCTTAAAAATACTTAGCAGTCTCCCAATTAGGATTAGTTAGGACGATAAGAGCAATAGGTAAACACATATCACACGCCACCAGTATTTAACTAAATCAATGTACCGCTCTCTTCTCCCTTGTTGATAAATTCAATTTTATCCTAGCTTCCCTAAATATTTATTTAAATTTATAGTATTTTTGGCAATTTAAGAAATGATTATTTATATTTTTACTATAATTAGTTTCTTTTTCATTATTTCATTACGGTCACGTCATTATTTTTATTATTTCATTGTTACTACTACTACTACTAGTTATTATTATTATTTTATTATTATTATTATTATTATTATTATTATTATTATTATTATTATTATTATTATTATTATTATTACCGTTATTATTATATCATATTATTTGCATCTAATCATTTGCATTTTTACCATCCGTCGCATTTATTTCTGCACAATTAAATAACAACATTTTATTTCTTGTTGACTTTCAAAATATTACGGCAATTACGACGTCATATAATTTTATTTTTATCTCGTACGTACTTTATATCAGATAATATTTTAACACGCGCTGGTATATAATTAATTAAGATAGGTCTATATTTAGAATTAGGAAGCCCTTTGTCACCTAAATAGTACCCTACCCGTTAATAACCAGCCCAATATCATTAGCCCATGTTAATCAGCCCATATTTAATTCAGCCATCAGCCCACACTCATTTAATGCCCGGCCCACGTTTATTTAATCAGCCCAAACCAAAAAAAAAAGGGGTGACCCGACCCGATTCCCTTTCAAGAGGGAAACCACTAGGGTTACTCCTCATTTCTTCAGATCCGCCGCACCCCCCTCTTTCTCTTTCCTCTTCCTCTCTCTTCGCGTTCGTCTCTCTCTCTTCTTCATCAACAAAAACAGCGAATTCACAGGGTACTTTCGCGAATCCAGGCCTCGCATGGCCATTTCGGGGAAAGGCATTTAATGACTCGTCCTTTCCCCATCAGATTCCAACCATGGTAAATTCGTCGTTTTCTTTCTTTTTCTGTTTTTGATCTGCAACGATTTTAATGGATTTTGGTCCTTTGTGAGTTGAAATCCATCTCCTTTATCAGTTCTTTTTTTATTTATTTTTCGAGTACGAAGGTTTTAATGGGTTTTGTCCATTTTCCTTTCTTTTTCTGATCGAATAGGTTGGAATACACAGAAAAGATCCGAACGTTGTTGACCAAGAAAATCCCGCTCAAATTTCAAACCTCAACCCTAACCTTTTGCCTATAAATAGTCATTTTTCGGAAGTGAAAAGGGAGTTTTTTTTTTAGCGCAGAATCCCCGTAAATTTAAGAAGTTTGAAAACCCCTATAAAACACAAGTTCTCGGAAAAAATACAAGTTCTTAAGTTCCCCTTTAAAATATTAGTTGATAATTTTTCGAATATCGTCTTAAAATGCTAAATCCTGTTCTGTTTTAGTTTGAGTGTTCGCTTGAGTCCGAGCCTACACAAGTTTGAATTTCGAAGTGTTTCGAGGTATATCGGAAGCTCGAGATCTACTTCGCTGCACCCGAAGGAGGTAAACAATCCTCTTTTAGTTAATTTAATTTTAATGTTAGTAGTTTGCTAGTATTTATGTGTTTATGTATGTTTTTTGTTGTTTTAGTTGATTCAGTTTCAGTTCAGTAGTTCAATAGCATCTGCGTAGGTTCATGTTCTAATTAGTTTAATTTCAGTTAACAGCGTTTATATGTTCGCGTCTTGGTTTAGTTTAATTTGGTTTCAGTTTTAGCAGTATTGGTATGTCCATATCAGTTCATGTGGGGATGATTATGTTAACGATATTTGGTTCCAATCAACTGGTACGCTTATGATTAAGGACTGCTCTATTTAGTTATACGATATGTTTGGTTTGGAAATGCATGATAAGATAGTTTTCTGTTTACTCTAAGTCTGGATGATGGTTTAGTTTGTGTCCTGTTCACTGAGTTACTCAGCCATTCGTCTGCTTGTTTGGTCTGTTGTTAATGGTCCGTAGGGATGTCAAATGCTGCTAAAATCTACTTTTGACCTTAATATAAGTTTATCATGTTTTGAATAAATATAAGGGTCTGTCTGCGTACTTCCCTTAGTTTTAATTGACATACAATCTGTATTTATCTTTGTCGGGACCTATCTGGGCGTGAACTTGCACCTAAATATAGTTTAGTTGATTTAACTAGCATGATTAATAGCTAGGTAACAGAAGGGTATCTACTTGGCCTAATGTGTTGTCACTAATGTCTCTATGCGAGTCATAGACTGGTTCTGAAAATGATAGGAAATTCGAGTTAGTTCATCACACGAAAACCATGTCCACTTTGCACTTCATGTTAATGCTTGGAAAATGCTAATAAGGTTAAAAACCAACTTTTGATGAGTTTATATCCTCTGGTTGCTGCTATACTTGTTGGTCGAATCACTATTACCTTTCAAATGGCTGTTGTGTTTTAGGCTGAAAAGGCCATTTTTGAGGTTATGATTGTTGCTCTGCATTTTGGAGACTCTAAATGGCTTGAGCATGGTGTTATAAAAATCTGAATTTGTTTAAAACCTCCTTTAACTTGAGTTGAAGATCTGCCAACATAAAGATCACTCCCTTTTTTGAAAGTAGCTATTCTCCTCTGTGTGATTCCCTGTAGACAGTCCTTCCTCTAAAACATTGATCAACCCCCTTTTAAATGGTATAAGTCAGTCGGGTTTGCGGGATTAGATATTGTCTAGGCTTTAACGAATGCCGAAATGATTCTTTCTGGAAACAACTAAAATCTGAATTGAAATGCGATGACATTTTGCTATAGCTTTAGTGTTATAAGACACTGGCAGTGATGATATTTTGCTATAAATATTAGTGTTTCACCTTGTTAATATAGAGTATATGAACTGGAAAATGTGCCTGAATGCCATAAACGTCCCTCCCGAATCCAGTAAGTGTTTTGTATATCACAGATCTGTCATGTTTAGACTTGGTATGTATTAGGTCTTGGCAGTGCACTTTCTTTTGAATCATGCCCATGCTGTATACGCGAAATGCCTGATTTAAATTCTTCAAATGGTTGGATATTGTGAATATGCTTAGTCTATATCATGTACATTTTGTGATTAAGCATGTATTAGCAAGTCCCGGGGACAGTTTGTCACCAGTTTGGTTTTCTTTTATTTTGTGCGTTGTTGCAAACATATTTCAGTTTAAGTATGTATATAAATGTCTATTATAAGTGTATTATGGATAGCACCTTGATAGGGAGGTTGGTCGGTCATTATGGATTAAGCTTGAACCCTCCCCGGTGTTAGCCATGCCTGGGATTCATGAAATCCTTTGGAACTTGTGCAGCATCGGGAAGACGGGGGCGAAAGCTTTCCAATATTGACCTTCTATATGTCCCTATGAATGTGTATACATGAGGTATACTTGAATATACAATATATATACATAATCTATGGAATTTGTCTTAAGCTTGCATTTCATATATTTAACTTTTCATTGATTAGATACTAATCCCTTTCCTTTCATTTTGCATGACCACCGCATACGAGTCGAGGGACTCGGTAGCAAATGAATCCAGCTCCCAAAACGGGCTGGCTTCATTTAATATCATTTGCCCCTTTTTATTCTATTGCATGCTTTTAATTTGTAATACGCAACTCACCTCTTATTTTGTTTTGTTTACTTAACTTAGATGAATTCTAGTAAATTAGCGGGTCAGTTTAGTATAGTGGGTAGTTAATTTAAAGGGGAAATTAATAATTAATTCCATGAGCTCCGTTTCTTACGTTAAAATCATTTACATATCTATAATATTTATCTTAAATTATTTACGTTATCTAATATTTATTTTAAAATTATTTAAGTTATTTATAATATTTGGAATTACTAGAATCATTGATTTTCAATAACTATTACGTGCTTTGAATTAGAGAATTGTTTTTTTTGTTTCTTCATCATCTTAAAATCAAATATATATGCTAAAATATATATTGCAAATTTGATTTAATCACGCATATTTAATCAAGTATAGTTAATAAAAGAGTAATAAAGCTAAAGTATTTTGTTTACAACACGTTTTAAAGCAATAAGTCTAGATTTTCTAGATCGCTATATTCATATAATAAATTATTCCAAATTTTTAAACTCGCTAAGCTTTCTTCTAAAATCTTTTCTATTTATATGCAAACATATGTATTTTGTAAACTCTAGTTTAAATGGTATTTTAGTTAAAACTTTAGCAATATTTATAAGTTTTATTTTAAAATGGCATTTGAAATTTCCTTTTATGCAAGATTATTATATTTGGTATAAGTTTTACTTCAAATAGCATTTTTAAGCCTTAGCAATATTTATGAAATGTTATAGCATCATTACATTCTTTAAAATCTTAATAACCTTTATAAGTCTTATTAGCCTTTAAAGTTCTTTCATAAATTATTATTTTCTTTAAGTTTTATTTTAGTTAATATTATTTTCCTTTAAACTTTAGTGATATTTGTGAGCTATTTTTTAAAATTTAAACACTATATTTAGTCTAAATTAATTAACCTAAGTTTGGCCGGTGTAAACCGTAGTTAGCGGATCCCAGAGATGCTCAACCCCTTCCCTTTAGGATAATTAAAACCCTTACCTAGAATTGAAATTAAGCAGACCATTAACGGAGGTATGGTTAGGTTTTACCTTAGTTAATAAAAATAGGTGTCCTAATTCACCATTAAATTAATTAGGTGGCGACTCCTTAAAACAAAGCAATTTAGGAATCTCCAAAATGTTATACTCATATTTTAACCCGTTTAAATGGGGGTATAACGAGTGATACAGTAGCAAAGAGTTGGGTAAGGTTGGTAGCCCATCATCGGAAGACGAAAATCTGCTTCTCAAAGAGGAGTTGCCGGCGGAAAGGACCTCTCACAACGGGGCCCTCAACATCGGAGGCAAGGCAATAGGAAGAGTAATTATGGATAATGGATCATGCCTTAATATCTCTGCCCCATCTCCACCTTAACGCGGCTCGGCTACTATATGAGCAAAATCAGAGCGGAGCGGGACAAACGTCAAGGGATTCATGGGTCCCTCCTAAGGAAAAGTAGACCTGTAGATCCAAGTCAGAATTGCCTCTTTCACAGAAGAATTTCAGGTCATGGCAATCACCTTGCTACAATATGCTGCGGGAAGACCACGAATGCATTCGAGTCGATTACGATACCATCAGCTCTGCACCGAGGGCCGTAAAATTTGAGTGGCAGGGATGGAAAATCATAGTGACAGTTGAGAAGAATATTCAGAAGTATCCTCACAACATCGTTCCTGTGATCGAAGGGAAACCTCATTTCTCAAACTTTCATGTAGTGGAATACGTTGGGGCCACACATGCGGAGGAAGAGATCGATAAACCTATGCCAACAGTCTACATAATGATTGCCTCTACCGTAACGAGGAATGGTGCAGAACGAGGGGAAAGGGTCTAGGAAGGGACCTCGGGGATAACGAGCCTGTGCAATCTGAAAACTACCACTTCGGTCCCGAGGCATAACCCTAACAAAGACGAGCTCACAAGGGCAATCAAGAGAGATCCCAGAATAAGGAACTTACCTCGTCCAATTCCGGGTCTGTACCAGTCATTCCCAGAAAGATGCCGATGCTGAATGAAGAAGAAACTAATAGGAGTCTCGAGTCATTGTTCCAAGAAGAGGAATGCTACGCGATTATTGGAGAAAGTCGGAGCATGACATATCGATGCAGTAGGAGAGCGCTGAACAATTGGGCATCTACCCCTCTCTGGCTCGTCGGTAGAAGAAGATGATTTTCCTTAAAACACTTTTGCTAAAAGCGGTGACATTCGTTGAGGCCGAATGATCGCCTTTTCAATTACTTTGTGATGTTTAAAATGGAAATGGTCCGATGATGTTCCGAACCAGGACCGCAGTTGTAATCAATTACTTTCGAATTAATGAAAAGACTCGATCTACATAAAATTACTACCTTTCTTGGGATAATAATAATGAAAATTATCTAATTAAATGCACGTAACAAACGATAATAAACCTAACTTTACTTTACCTCGACTTTTCCGTACTTAATATAATAAAACAACCGAAAATGTCATGATATGTTGCGAAACGAACGAGGAAAATAGACAACAGGAATACAAGAAGTATGATGAATCGACAATGATACCAGAAGGACTGGTAGAAGAATTGGAAGAATTAGAAGATAAGAAGAAGCCGAATACGGACGAAACTCAGGTGATCAATCTCGGTGAAAAAGAGGATGTTAACGAGACACGAATCAGTGCTCACTTGGGAGCTCCACAGAAAGAAGAGGTCGTAGCTCTTTTGAATGAGTATGTGGATGTCTTCGCCTGGACATACGCAGACATGCTAGGATTGAGCATTGAAATTATAGCCCATATATTGCCTATCAAGGAGGGTTTTGCTCCGGTTAAGCAAATGACCCGAACATTTAAGCCTGACATGAGCATCAGGATAAAGGACGAGGTATAGAAACAAATCAAGTCTGGGATAGTGGAGGTGACGTCCTACCCCACTTGAGTGGCTAACAAAGTGACGATTACCCAAAAAGGGCCAGAGAAAGATTCGAATATTTGTGTGGATTCTGCGAGATCTCAATCGGGCCGGAGTCCAAAAGACAACTTTCCTCTCCAAAACATCCATATTCTAATAGACGATTAGACGAACACGAGTTGCGATCACTCGTGGATTGTTCATGCAAGGGTACCATCAAATATTCATGAGTGAAGAAGACACTGAAAAGACAGCCTTTATCACCCCTTGGGGAGTCTACCATTATAGGGTGATGCCGTTCGGCCTCAAAAATGCTGGTGCCACGTACATGAGAGCTATGACTACGTTGTTCCATGATATGATGCATCGAGAGATTGAAGTCATGGACAATGTCATCGCTAAGAGTGAAGCTCGAGCATATTTGTGCACTCGTAGTTCATTTTGTGAGACTTCGCAAATTCAATCTAAAGTTGAACCGTTTTGCAAAGTGCGGTTTTGGGTACTTTGTCGGTAAGTTGCTAGGATTCATAGTCAGCCATAGGGGTATTGAACTAGACCCTACCAAGATTAAAGCAATTCAAGAGCTACCGCCTCCCAAAACCAAGAAAGAGGTCATGAGCTTCTTGGGAAGGTTGAACTATATTGAGACGGTTCATAGCCCTAGTAAAAAGCTGATTATAGAGCCAATCATTAAGTTGCTCGAAAGACGCTCCGAAAAATTGGACAGAAGAATGCCAAGAGGCATTTGATAGGATTAAGAGATACCTTTCCACTCCTCCCGTCTTGGTAACGCCCAAGCCAGGGAGTCCTCTATTGCTGTATCTGTCGGTATCAGAAAAAGCTTTCGGGTGCATGCTCCCCCAGCAAGATGAAGAGGGAAAAAAAGAACATGCCATCTCTTTTATTTGAGTAAGAAGTTCACTTCCTGCAAAGTGCGGTATAGCTCGTAGAGAAGACCTATTGTGCTTTGACCTGGATCGCCCAAAACTGAGACACTACCTATCGGTATTTACCACTCACCTCATATCCAGAATGGATTCGCTGAGATACATTTTTCGGCAACTAATGCCCGTGGGAAAGTTGGCTAAATGGCAAATGCTACTAAGCAAATTTGACATCGGGTATGTAGAACAAAAGGCAATCAAAGGACAAGCCCTAGTGGATCTGCTGGCAGAAAGTCTCGTAGATGATGAACTAGAACCATTACGGACTTTCTTTCTAGATAAGAAAGTGATGGCCATGAAAGAAGAATTGGTAAGAACCGTATTTCGGTACAGAGCTGTAACGATAAGGTACCCAACTATAAAGGATCAGGCATTGGAGTGATATTGATATCAGAAATAGGGCAACACTATCCGATGGTCGCAAAACTCAACTTCAGATGTACCTACAACATGGCAGAATACGAAGCATGTATCCTCGGCCTCAGCATGGCCTTTGGACATGAACATACATGAGTTGTTAGTAATCAGGGACTCGGATTTGCTCATAAATCAAGTAAAGGAAATTGGGCGACCAAAAATGATAAGATACTCACATATGTGAATGCGGTACAAAGATTGTGCGGAGATTCAACGATCGACTTCCGGCATACTCCAAGGGCTCGAGAATGAGTTCGTAGACGCATTAGCTACAATAGCATCTATGAACCAGCACCACAGTACCACATTGATCCATCGGGGGATCACCTTTGAGAGAAAAGCGAGGCTCCTTTGCGCCCATGTCGAGGTCGAGCCGGATAGCCAAACATGGTATGTCGACATTAAGGCCTACGGAAAAGGGAGAGTATCCCCCGAGAGATTTCAGCAAATCAAAAGAAGACCATCAAGAGATTGGCCAATGGTTTCTTTTTTAACAAGGAAGTGCTATACAAAAGTGTCACGCCCCGAACTATGGCCTGAGGCGTAACACGGCACTCGGTGCCATACTGCATGTGACCGAGCCACAAGTCCTAGCCCAAGTTTGTAGGATAATCAGATCACGCTCTCTTTAATTCTTCTCTAATCTAACAACATCTTTCCCAAGCATGTATATTAGATAGTAAATAGAGCTTAACTGTTGGCCAAACAATCAAGAATTATGCACAGAATTAAAGAAACAATCAAAATCAGTAATTTGTATTAAGATAAGAATACCATCAAACGTCAATATTCATGGTTTACCACAACCCTAGAACAGGAAGCTTAGCTCCACATAGACATGGAGGAAAAGCAACAAATCATTCAAAGAAAATATAAAAACTAGTAATAAGGAGAATAAAAGATAAAACTCAATAATCTCCGACCTCCACGACGGCTCCTCGCTCTCTCTAGGTCAAAAGTCTTGAACTAAGGGTTTCAAGTTATCCAAAGTTATGTAAAAATCCTATAAAATATGTATTTATAAGGTACCAAAAGGCCTGGGCTTTTTAAAACCCAAATTCAATTCGGACCAGGAAAAATAGCGGGTTCAGAGACCGTTCTTTCTGGCTACGTAGGTGCGACGCACAGATGCGCACGTCCCTTCCTTCGGGTACATTTTCTTACTTGATTTCAATTGCTTTTTGAATTCTTCACTTTATCACATGTTGCTTGCCACGTAGATAAAATTTAAAGAAATTTCCATTGAGCTGCTTGCTCCATTTCATTCCATCCAACAAGCATTTTTAATTTTTGTACGTCCTTTTCTTTGCTTCTTCATTGGAATTGTTTTGCTTTATCCAATCATCGCTCCATGATATGCCAAACATCGGCCCGTTAATTCGTATCTCTTCTTGTCTCCAACGTGACCTCTTTTATTTTCTCCATCGCTCACTTTTTATTCAATTTTACTCCAAATCTCTTCATCTTCACACCACTTTATTCCTATATAGTAAAAATGCAGTATTAGCACAAATAACTATAATTAATACTCAAACGAAAATTAAAAGTACTAAAACGTGAGGTAACAATGGCTAAATATATGCATTTTTGGCCGAACATCACCACCATACACTTAAACTCTTGCTCCTCCTCAAGTAAGCACTAAAACCACTCTCAATAAATCAAGCCTAGGAACACCACCACTTTGGTTGATACCAACAATTCGGCCCTATTGCAATTCAAACCATCAAATATACACTTCTTGATCATCATGCAACATATACAAGCCAACAAACAAACAACAAACTTAACCTCCTAACCTCGAGACGGACTCTAACTCATCAAATTTAAGGTCGCTCACCTATACATCAAAAATCTAATAATAACATCTCCTATCTATCATGAAACAATTGCCCTCGCATGAAGAAATAATCCACACACTCAATTCAAGGAATGAATGTAAATTAAGGACTTAGCATCAAAGCACAACTCTTGCAGTCACAACGAAATTCACATGTATACACAAAGAACCATAGGCTTGCCCATTATGTACATCTTACTAATTAAGTGTGCTCGAATAGAATCAAATAAGACTTTAACGGGTTGTATTGTTGGCTAGGGGACAGGTAGGAGAATGATATAATAGTGAACTACACTTCCCTAAGCACTTTTCACTTTTAGACTTCAACAACCATTATTTTCATCTCTTGACTTTATTATTCAGCCCTCTCTTCATCAATTATTTCACTAGAAATTTTCATTATATCAAGAACGTTTCAATCATTTTTTTTCAAACATTTTTTTATATCATATTCTTTCTAAGAGGGCATTTTCATCACTTTGCAACTATCATTGATCACCTATCACACTTTGTCACGACCCAAACTAGCTAAGTCACGCGGGCACGTACCTTTCCCACCTAGGTAGGCGAACCCTTATCCCAACAATCTCAAATACATGAATTTATAAATAAATAAATAAATAAGCGGAAGAGATAGAATACATAAGTCTGACATAATAATAGATAGAATACGCGGAATACATCAACCTCCCTAGATATCTGTCTAATCAAACAAGAGCAACTAACTAGATACTACAAGTCTGACAAATAACAAAATACATCAAATGTCTGAATATGTCTCGAAATGGAAATAAGACATAGAATCAGGAAGAAATTCCAAGGGGCGGCGGACATCCATGCTCACCACAGCAAGGCTACGAGCGACAGCTCTCGCGCAAAAGATCGGCCCACAGAAACGGAGGTCGATCCTACCTGGAACTATGCATTCATAAAAGAATGCAGCAAGTGCAGGTCAGTACAAACAACAAGTATTGGTAGGTATCATAAGCCGATGAAGTTTAGCTAACACATATCAAGTTAATAAAGTAAGATAAGCGGGTAATCAATCAAGCTATAAGTCAAAACACAAGCCAGAAATCAAGTACACGTCATCGCCTAGGATATAGCATCTAAACGATTGTGTCAAGTCTCGAAATACACGGTCCGAGATACGTATATCCAAGTACATCACAAGAATATCACAACGAGAAGCCAAGTGCAGTGCAATGCAATAATATATGAAATGTGTGCAATGCAATATTGTGTACGTATTACTCCGGACGAAAATATCCGTCTCGGTAGTACAACCCATGGGGGACCCAAGGAGTCTATGTACCTCGTGGCTCACGGCGAGCCTTGAAAAACCGCTACCTCACTATTTCGACAAAAACCTTGACAATCGCTATGCACAACCTCGATTACGGGACAACCGTAGGATATCGATCGTCGCGTCGCTCATCCCAGCGAGCCTAGCTCGTAGCGTGTTATCGAAGTATCATTAGTGTGTCAATAGAATATCATGAAGGATGAGAATATGTGCAATGTATGAGTTCAATGTCAATAATCAGATCAATATCACAAATACCAAGCATGGGTACGCCAACAATATCATGAAAAGGCTACACAAGCCATATAGAACACTATCCTCGTATCAAACATCAACAAGTAAGATAATACAATATCATGAAAAGACTACATAAGCCATATAGAACTCTATCCTCGTATTAAATGTCAACAAGTAAGATACTACAATATCATGATCAAGATCTATCAATAATCTCCAATATCTACTATCTTCACTTGGCGTCAAGCCAACAATAATAGAACAAATCAAATCACAACACAACGGGGTAGCTAGCCCGAATCAGACAATAGGGCCCAACCTAAGACAATATCCAACCTAACTTCACACCCGAAGGTTTACATGCTTTCTCCGACAGTATCGTCTAAATATATGTTTCGCTAAACAAAATCTCACCATAGGGTAAACCGTAACCTACTTGAAAGGATGAACAACAATATCACCAACAATCATTCCTTAGCCTTTCCTTTCCTTTGAGCCTCGAGATCAAGAAAGTCTACGCATATTCAAATTATGGAATTAGAATTAAGAAGAACATCAAACTGTAACGACCCGTTTGGTCATTATTGCATTTCCTGCCCTTTTGACCCTTTTCCCGGGCTTGGTTAGCTCACTTTTGACCTGAGGGGACCATTGGCATACTTCTCGAGGTGTCCAGATTTGATTCAGGTGACTTTTTGTGAAATTTGGGCTTTAAGTGAAAAAGAGTTGACTCAAAGTCGACTTTTGGGTAAACTGACCTTTTTCAAAATTTTGATAATCCCTGGAGGTCCGGATGGTTGTTTAGAACTTGTGTGTATATCTGGTTCGATTCCCAATGCACTCGGATGCATTTTAGGACTTGGGTTGGGAAGTTGTGATTGAGGTATCGAGGGTTGACTTAGTCAACGAGACCTCTGTTGGGAATTTTAAGGCCTCGAGCCCGTTCGTAGCGTGTTTGTATGTGTGTCTGTGTAGATGGGTTGTGAACAGATGGCCTCGAGAGTTAGTCAGAAATTCGAGTTGAGTTGTGAAATTAGAATGGTTTTCTGGTGTCTGGTGCTCGCTTTGGCGGCACTACCTTTGCGGCGACGATCTTTATACATTGAAGCGACGTGCCATTTAGGCATGACCACTGTAGCTGTCAAATGACCGCTGGGGCGGTGCCGCTTGATAACGTCCAAATTCACTCCTCAAAGAAAAAGTGTACACAGTCGTATGCAATATAATTTACCCAACTATGAGTCGGGGTCGATCCCACAGGGAATAATATACTAGGCAATTTAAACAAGTAAGGAATTATCACCAACTATGCTAAGCCAAACTCTTTTTCATTATTTGATTTTTGTTTTAACAACTAACAAAGATAAACTAAATAGAAAGCGGGTAAAATGATCAATGGCTACAAGTATGGATACAAAGGAAATTACGCTCAAGTAATGATTCAATGTATTTCACGATTTTACAACTATGAGTGAGTTTATGCTAATTAGATAATGATTTTTAAAATCTCATCAAAAGTCTCTCGACCAAATCAATGAATTTCACTCTAAGCTTTCTCAAGCCTTAGAGTGTGATATTCAGCATAATCAATATCATCTTAAGTAACTTTCCTATCTCTAGCTCAAGTTATTAGATGGGATTTAATGACCCAAATTCTTGTTAATTAATCTTTCCCAACCTCAATATTCCTCTGTCGAGCTCAAATCAAAGTAAATGGGCGGGTCTTAGAGTTAGCTAATTCCTTAAGAAACATTAGGAATTAAGAAACATTAAAGAACAAGATTAATTAAAACAACAAAGACTTGCTTCAATAGAAATAAAATCATTCAATACATAATTGCAAATAAATATTTTCATAAACAATTAAAGTTATGGAATAAAATTCTACACACTTAGATATACAATACAAAGCAAGGAATTGAAGAAAGGGTTAAGAAATTTATTATTAAAGTACTCCAATATTCTCTTCCAAAGTGTGAGTTAATGAATCCTAGTCTCTAAAACTTGTGTTGAAAATGGCCGAAGATCCTCCATTACAAAACCCTTGAAGAGTTTTTATACATCCCAAAAACGTGTAAGAGAAATGGACAAAAATACCCTCGCGTGCCTCTTCTGTGATTCACGGGATGAGCCATGAGTAGCAGCGTGCGGAATCCTCGCATTTACACGGATGTCATGTGTGCACATTTCAACAAGTTAGTCTTCGGGGATGGGGGGGGCGCGTGG
>NW_026724672.1:0-14647 GCF_029784015.1 Lycium ferocissimum
TCTTTTTTTATGTCTATGAAAAGAATACTTTTTCTAAACGGAAAAACAAGCATGCATGGTATCCGGCCCGAAAGGGGTGTTTCTATGCACAAGTTACTCTCTTGTCTCAAAGATATATATCCATGACCCCATGATATTGTTATTCATAATTCATGTTCCGGTTTATGTTATTTTCCATGTCTTACATACTTGCAGACACTATTCGTACTCATCGACGTCTCTTTCGCGGGCCAAGCGTTTCATGCCGCGTGTGTGTCAATAGACAGTCGGATCGGATCCCTGTGAGGCCCCGGAAGAAGATTTTTGCAATGGGCCTCCGGGCTTGTTTCGAGCCCTGCTTCCTTGGTATTACCTTTGTGTACATATTCTGGTTACCCGCAAGATTCTTACTTTCTATGTATATGTGTACTATGTTTAGAGGCTCGTAGAGACGCATATGTACAAGAGGCTATCTTGTACTCCTGGTTGTCCCCGTCGCTGTATAGTATGATCGCAAAGCTTATTAGCCTATGTTCGTAATTGTGCTATTTATGTTAATGCTAGTTTAAGGGAAAAAAAAAACGGTGTAGTTCATACGTGCAATAAGAGTCAATGCTTGTCGTCGGCGCTCCGAATACGCGGGGTCGGGTGCCCATCACGTCCCATGGAATTGGGGCTATGATACAATAACATTCCCACAAGTTATGTCGGAAAAGGCAAAACTTTCAAACATAATCTGAAAAATACTATAAAACGCATGCCGCATAACTTAATTCCTACATAACTTGTGCATAGCGAGGCAAAAGTTCAGTTTCCGAAGATAAAAATATTATCGAACGTACGTCGAGCAAAGCAGATCTGTATATTTTCACTAAATAAACAACAACGGAACAACAACAACAACAACAACACCCAGTATAATCCCACCAGGTGGGGTCTAGGGAGGATAGAGTGTACGCAGACCTTACACCTACCTTTTGATAGGTAGGGAGGCTGTTTCCGATAGACCCCCGGCTCAAGGAGAGATGAAAAAGCATTAGTAATAGTACGCATTAATAATAAGCATTAATAGCACAAGATAATAGGACGACTAAATAAACAACAACGGTAAAAAAAAAAAAAAAAAAAAAAAAAAACGTATATGAGGGACAAAATTAATGACCGGTGCATTTGAAGGACAATCCGTGCAAAATTAAGTAAAATATTTGGGTATATTAGCTGGACCGACTGCATAATTTTTTGAAAGAGTTCAAGATTATATCATCTTAGGCCCGTTGGAAATTTAATTATGGCCCAATTGGCCCATCATAGAGTCCGGTCAAGACGAGTCCACACAAGCCCACGTTGAGGAGTATTTTGATCGGTGAATTTTCTCTAACTTTTGGCATAAGGGGCACAAATGCAAGAGGCTCGCACGACGGGCTATTAACTTAGTGGTAGAGTACGGCCAAGATAACCGTGTTGTTATGCCCGGGTACGAGGCTCTCACTACATGGATAGTTCACTCTGCCATCAAAGATTCCTAAAAAAAAAAACGTTATAGCCCGTATCTATCATGATTTTATACTCATGTCCATGTTCTAGCATCTAAGTGCTTTTTGAATACGATGATGATATTGACCCCTACTATTATGATCCATGTTACCAAAATCCATTTCTTTATGCATCCCACTTATGCGGTGTCGTAACAATGATGTTGTTAGAATGACGAAGGTGAACAAGATGGATGTCCTACTCATGATTCGGAATTCATGCTTATGTTTCTACGGCTAATGAATCATCTCGGCTTTGGCAAGAAGAGACCTATGCCATTTGTATGTTCAAAGTGACTTTCTACTCATGTCATTCCAAATAAATCTCCTTGAGATCATGATATATCTTTGTGGGACAAATGGTATTTTGTACGTTTGGATATTTCAAAGTCGTCGGGGAAAGTTAAGGGCGAGACCATTTTCGAAATTATTTTACATAAGTTGGTTATGAATATTATTTATGAATATTATTGGACGGAAATATTGAGAAAGGCTAGGGGCAAGAAGAGAAATTTAAAATGGGCCGTGGAAATAACGGAAGGTCGGGGACAAAATGGTAATTTCGCAATGTTTAAGAAAATTCTTGAAAACTCTCATGTTGGCCATGTGGCATAAGTATATGCCCACATTATTTTGGGAGACTAAAGTGTATAAAGAGAAGACATTGGTCTTCTTTGACCATGATGGAAAAATCAAGAAAAATAAAGAAAATTCTAGAGAAAGAAAAGAAAAATGAAAAGAAAAGAGAGGCATGTGCCCCTCACATGCTCACATGGATATATATATATGAGGAGTGATGAATTATTCATCACTCCACTTGAATGAACAAGAAGAAAAAAAAAGAGAGAAAGACATAAGGTTCGGCCAAGGTGGGGCATTTTTGCCCCCATGAAATCTTGTCCCAAAATTCTTTTCTTCATGTATTTATACTAATTCAAGGGTCCTCTACAACGTGGTATAATTATTTCGGAAGATGGGACGTTCGTTTCGACGATTCCACACCTTGGACAAGTGAAGAAGTTAAGGAGGAAAGGTGAGATTTAATCCCATTTTATATATTATGAAGAGTTTGTTTATATTGTAGTAGGTAGAAATGGATAGAATTCATGAAAATAGGGAAGTTTGCATGGTGGTTGTGTGTATATGCATGTGGCCGTGTATGCATGAATTGTGTAGGCAAAATTAATTAAGTTTTATGTAGTATTCTAGTTGTGGTTATTATGGACTCTATATTGGAAATGAAAGTTTGATGATTTTGGTTGAAGTTGTGAATGTGGGAGGTGGCCGAATATAGTAGTGTAGGTGGAAGTGATGAATTAATTTTATTTAGAACGTCTTGGTTGTTGTGTTGCAAATTCCATAATGTAAAATGGATGAAGAACATGAGATTATGCATGTTGTGATGTGGCCGAATGAGGTGTGGTTTGACAAGCCATGATAATTTAATTCTATTTGATATTTTAGTTGTTGTTATTATGGATTCTATGATGAAAAATGCAAGTTTGATAGTTTGGAACGAAGTTGTAATCGTTATTGGGATGTTGAAGAAGTAAGGTGACATTAGCTTAAATTCTTACATTGCATGAATGATGTTGATTATGAGGGGTTGTTGATATGATTTATGAATTTAGAACAAGAAAAATGTGTGATTACATCTTTGTTGAAGATTTCGGGTACTATGGAATCATTGTGAATATTGTAAGCATTATTGGGAATAATTGTTGGCATTGCTTGTAATAATGTTGGCCGAGTTTCATTCTCGGGTTTGTTGTTGAAATTGGCCAAGTTGAACTTGGTGGTATGGTGTATTTACAGGGGAGGTGCTGCCGAAATTTCGGTAGCCAAAGTGATAATTTGGAAAAAGGGGACTCTTAAGCATCCATGACTAATGTTTGGTAATTGTGACCAAATGTAGATTTTGGAGAGTTTGGGATTTGATCTTGGAATGGCATAAGAAGCGAAAAAGGTATGTGAAGCTCACCTATCTTTCTTTTGGCATGTCATAGTCATGATAAGTTTTGATACGAGCCTCGGGGACGACTTTACTTTCCGGAATCGCGCCTCATTTTCCCTTTTCATTCAATAAAAATTGAATTAGGCACCTTATGTTTTGTTAGGAAACTAGTTTAAACACCTATAACTTTTATAAATGAATCCGGATTGCGTTGAAACATTCGTAGACGATTTTAGAGTAGTTAAGGATTATGACTTCCGTACGCCACCTCGGGTTGACTCGAGATATGTGCACGCTTCCGACGACAAGTGCCTTGCATAGTCCTATTCCGATTTGACTTCCGCCTTCGTCCCAAGTATGTTCCGTTTCAAATATTCCGTTGAGTCTAAAGTATGTTTTACATTTGCATATAGTTTCTCATTTTCTGCTCGTGCATAGAGTCTATTTCCATCACCGAGTCCCGGGCCGGTTTATATCGTGCGCACGGTTCCCGAGCTTCTCGCTTGAGGGACGGGCATGACGTATATAAACTCGCAAGTATGATGTGTTACGAAGTATGATGTGTTTGGTTCTCGAACCATATTTGCATATACGTGTACTTTGCTATTATGATGTGTGTCGGAGAGAGGAGCAAATCTTCGAAGTATGATGTGTGTGGCGCCCGGACATTTGTAGAGTGGCGACCACGTTCCCCGGGTCCCGCGAGGGGACCGGACACCGTTCTTGCATGCATGTTCTTCTTTGATATTACGTACATCGTGCTTATTTTAAACTAGCATTTACGGACTTTATTTTCTCTTTATAATTTTATTTACGGTATTCTATGCTTTACATACTCGGTACATAGTTCGTGCGACCGACCCCCCCACCTTCGGGGGCTGCGTTACATGCCCGTTTCAAACGGTAACGGTTGGTGGCGCGACGGATAGGATTTCCCTTCGGCTATCGGAGGTGCTCCTTTGCCGGAGCCATCTTTTGGAGCTTATTCTACCGTATGCATATGTTTTACTTCGGGGGGTACGGCGGGGGCCTGTCCCGTCATATGACTCCGATGGTTCTGTTAGAGGTACGTGGACATAAATGTGGGTTGTGTCGAGTTCGTTCGGTTATGTTTGTACGATATGTGTTTGGGCGGTCCACCGCCATTACGATTTGCGGTTTCGTCGGCGCCTATGATTGTGTATGACATCTGCTCCCTATATCTGTATAATTTGTCTGTAAATCTGTTTTGGGATATTACGTGTGAGTACGGGTGCCCAAGTCGGGCACCAGTCGCGGTCCACGGAATTGGGCCGTGACAGAAGTGGTATCAGAGCGGTTCGTCCTTGGCGTGTCCACAGACCGTGTCTGGTAGGGTCCTGTTTATAGTGTGAAGCCGGCCACATTTATAAACAGGAGGCTACAGGACATTTAGGAAGTCACCCTTCTTTCACATCTTAGATCGTGCGATAGAGCCAAGTCATAGGAAATAAGATTCCTTATGCTAATCGTTGATTTCCGCAGGCCCCCAATATCAATGGAAAAAGGCGAATAATGATATGAAAGTCAAAAGAGGTAAGACCGGACTGATGTATTTGTTTTGTTATGTGGAGCGGGGAGCCAGACAGGAAATAATCATACACACAGGCGGAAAATTGGGCATCAAGAATTGAAAAGGGTAAAACGGTCATTGTAGAAGAAAAGACGTATTACGAAAACGTCTCGGAAGTTGTGAAGTTTTGATTGGTCTCAGATCGGGTAATAAAGGTTATACGAGGAAGCGGACGCGAAAATATCAGCATTAAGACACCGAATTTCAGTGAAGTTTTGAGGTTAAGCGTGCTCAGGTGGGAGCAATTCTAGGATGGGTGACCCCCTGGGAAGTTTACAAGAAATTCAGCATATTCAGACATATGGGACAACTGAGAAGTTGGGGTAGCCTAAGAAAAACTAGAGTATATGGGATGGCTGGAAACCTTAAGAAGACGCGTAAGACGAGGTGGATGGGCTCGGTAAAAAGACGGGGAGTACAACACAGCCCTAGAATTAGGATAGGCTTGAACAGTGGTTGGAAGTAGTCTGCGGGCTAGTTCTTTGGTAAAAATATATGTACATATGGACGCGTAGGGTATTCCGCGTATGATTGCATCGGAGGATATGTGAGTCCCAACAACCGAAGCTACGGCATAAAAGGCATTGTCTAAGTAAGGATATCCAGGTTTGAGTAAGAACTTAAAGTAGGCGTGAGGAAAAGGGATAGCGTGCGATAAAAGGAGACTGGAGAGGAGAGTATGAGGTTTGAGGACCGATTTCGATAAGTGAAGTTAAAGGAATAGTGACTGCAACGAGGGAATGTAAGGTAAGAGAAGGAATATAAAGGAATAGATATGTGACAACATGAACATAGTTAAAGGTTCGATGAACAAGGGTAGGAAGAGTAAAAAAATAGTAAGGATTTTGTGTTAAGAACAAAGGTAGCAGAACGCTTGAGAGATATGGACACACGGCTACAGTACAAATGCGCAGTTAAGGAAGAACCACGAACAAGTAAACTAAGGGAGTGAAAGGACGAATAGTGAATGAAAATGTGGACAAAAGGATGAGATAGATGGAAAGTAAAAGAAAACTTGGGATAAAAAGTTTCCGAGATGTCAGGCACGGAGTTAGAAGGAAAATGAGAGGCAAGGTATAAACGGAGACTTTATAAAGGACTGTTGTCATATAATAAACCCCTTAAAAGGGGGGGAGACCGTATTAGGTATTATATTAGACCAACAAGGGATCAAAATATTCTTAAATACCAGAAAAGGAAACCCAGGGCGTGGATTGAGGAATCATGTAAGGACAGGGGAATTTGATGATAGAGAAAATAGGGTAATGGATAAGGAACGGGCTCGAAGAAAAGGACGGCTATAGAAAGGACCCCCCAAGGTATTATGAGACCCCATAAGATCGGTTGAACATTCGAGGACGAATGTTCTAAAGGGGGGGAGAATGTTATAGCCCGTATTTTGTACGTTTGGATATTTCAAAGTCGTCGGGGAAAGTTAAGGGCGAGACCATTTTCGAAATTATTTTAGTGCATAAGTTGGTTATGAATATTATTTATGAATATTATTGGACGGAAATATTGAGAAAGGCTAGGGGCAAGAAGAGAAATTTGCAAAATTGGCCGTGGAAATAATGCGGAAGGTCAGGGACAAAATGGTAATTTCGCAATGTTTAAGAAAATTCTTGAAAACTCTCATGTTGGCCATGTGGCATAAGTATATGCCCACATTATTTTGGGGACTAAAGTGTATAAAGAGAAGACATTGGTCTTCTTTGACCATGATGGAAAAATCAAGAAAAATAAAGAGAATTCTAGAGAAAGAAAAGAAAAATGAAAAGAAAAGAGAGGCATGTGCCCCCTCACATGCTCATATATATATATATATATGAGGAGTGATGAATTATTCATCACTCCACTTGAATGAAAAAAAAAAAAGAGAGAGGGAGAAAGACATGAGGTTCGGCCAAGGTGGGGCATTTTTGCCCCCATGAAATCTTGTCCCAAAAATTCTTTTCTTCATGTATTTATACTAATTCAAGGGTCCTCTACAACGTGGTATAATTATTTCGGAAGATGGGACGTTCGTTTCGACGATTCCACACCTTGGACAAGTGAAGAAGTTAAGGAGGAAAGGTGAGATTTAATCCCATTTTATATATTATGAAGAGTTTGTTTATATTGTAGTAGGTAGAAATGGATAGAATTCATGAAAATAGGGAAGTTTGCATGGTGGTTGTGTGTATATGCATGTGGCCGTGTATGCATGAATTGTGTAGGCAAAATTAATTAAGTTTTATGTAGTATTCTAGTTGTGGTTATTATGGACTCTATATTGGAAATGAAAGTTTGATGATTTTGGTTGAAGTTGTGAATGTGGGAGGTGGCCGAATATAGTAGTGTAGGTGGAAGTGATGAATTAATTTTATTTAGAACGTCTTGGTTGTTGTGTTGCAAATTCCATAATGTAAAATGGATGAAGAACATGAGATTATGCATGTTGTGATGTGGCCGAATGAGGTGTGGTTTGACAAGCCATGATAATTTAATTCTATTTGATATTTTAGTTGTTGTTATTATGGATTCTATGATGAAAAATGCAAGTTTGATAGTTTGGAACGAAGTTGTAATCGTTATTGGGATGTTGAAGAAGTAAGGTGACATTAGCTTAAATTCTTACATTGCATGAATGATGTTGATTATGAGGGGTTGTTGATATGATTTATGAATTTAGAACAAGAAAAATGTGTGATTACATCTTTGTTGAAGATTTCGGGTACTATGGAATCATTGTGAATATTGTAAGCATTATTGGGAATAATTGTTGGCATTGCTTGTAATAATGTTGGCCGAGTTTCATTCTCGGGTTTGTTGTTGAAATTGGCCAAGTTGAACTTGGTGGTATGGTGTATTGTGGGAAGTCTTTGCCGCCGAAATTTCGGTAGCCAAAGTGATAATTTGGAAAAAGGGGACTCTTAAGCATCCATGACTAATGTTTGGTAATTGTGACCAAATGTAGATTTTGGAGAGTTTGGGATTTGATCTTGGAATGGCATAAGAAGCGAAAAAGGTATGTGAAGCTCACCCTATCTTTCTTTTGGCATGTCATAGTCATGATAAGTTTTGATACGAGCCTCAGGGACGACTTTACTTTCCGGAATCGGCGCCTCATTTTTCCCCTTTTTCATTCAATAAAAATTGAATTAGGCACCTTATGTTTTGTTAGGAAACTAGTTTAAACACCTATAACTTTTATAAATGAATCCGGATTGCGTTGAAACATTCGTAGACGATTTTAGAGTAGTTAAGGATTATGACTTTCGTACGCCACCTCGGGTTGACTCGAGATATGTGCACGCTTCCCGAGGCCTGCCTTGCATAGTCCTATTCCGATTTGACTTCCGCCTTCGTCCCCAGGTATGTTCCGTTTCAAATATTCCGTTGAGTCTAAAGTATGTTTTACATTTGCATATAGTTTCTCATTTTTACGCTCGTGCATAGAGTCTATTTCCATCACCGAGTCCGGGCCGGTTTATATCGTGCGCACGGTTCCCGAGCTTCTCGCTTGAGGGACGGGCACCGTATATAAACTCCGAAGTATGATGTGTTTACGAAGTATGATGTGTTTGGTTCTCTGAACCATATTTGCATATACGTGTACTTTGATATTATGATGTGTGTCGGAGACAGGAGCAAATCTTCTGAAGTATGATGTGTGTGGCGCCCAGATTTGTAGAGTGGCGACCACGTTCCGGTCCCGCAAGGGGCCGGACACCGTTCTTGCATGCATGTTCTTCTTTGATATTCGTACATCGTGCTTATTTTACGTACACCTTTTCCGGACTTTACTTTCGTTTATAATTTTATTTACGGTATTCTATGCTTTACATACTCGTACATAGTTCGTACCGACCCCCGTTCTTCGGGGCGCGTTACATGCCGCAGTACGTACGTACCGGTTGGTGGCGCGACAGATAGGATTTCCCTTCAGCTATCAGAGGTGCTCCTTTGCCCGGAGCCATCTTTTGGAGCTTATTCTACCGTATGCATATGTTTATCTGTTCAGGGGTACGGCGGGGCCCTGTCCCGTCATATGACTCCGATGGTTCTGTTAGAGGTCGTGGACATAAATGTGGGTTGTGTCTGAGTTCTGTTCGGTTATGTTTGTACGATATGTGTTTGGGCGGTCCCACCCGCCATGACAGTTTTGTCGGTTTCTGTCGGCGCCTATGATTGTGTATGACATCTGCTCCCTATATCTGTATAATTTGTCTGTAAATCTATTTTGGGATATTACGTGTGAGTACGGGTGCCCAAGTCGGGCACCAGTCGAGGTCCACGGAATTGGGCTGTGACACTGGGTGAATAGAATATCTAAAACTGTGTGCTTCTAACATGACCCTCTCTCTATCTCCTTTCACATCTGGGTTACATAATCTCCCTTGGTACCTTAAAGTACCATCATCTCCCCCTGGTTCGAAAGCCATTGTCTTATTCTTGTGAATCCCCTCTTTTAACTGCAATAAGAAGGGATCTGTTTTTCTTTCACTTCGGCTACTAAGAAGGATTCAACTCTGTTCTAAACAACAACTCCACCACCTTCTAAGTCCAAGAGTTGAGCTCCATGATTTTCTAAACGGTGAACTTACCTTACCATAATTCTCTTGTCTACCTCAACATGAGCTAAACTTTCCATACTTGATTTCTTTTTGAGACACTTCCTCAAAATACTCACAATATTATTGTGCGCTAAGTCTTTGACCAGCAATCTAAAGCTTGGAGTCTCGTGCAATGGCACCATCCTCATAACACATGACTTGGCATGATCTCATAGCTTTTCTGTGATCTCTTAATCGACAATAACTGAGCTTGACCCAAGTCGTTCGACAATCATTCTACTCACTTCGTGTTTCTTGTGCATGCGAGGCGCATTTCTTATAGAGGCTATATCATTTTTCCCTCATGACTGAACTGATATTCTTCATATCTTATGTAAGTATTCGGGTTTCAAATGTCCAACTGGACTTACTGGATACTTAAACATCTCTCCTTTAGACCAAAGGTTAAGGTCTTATACTTGTGGATCCTTCTCTTTGTTGGGATCCAACTAACTCTTCTCATCTTCTGTAATTTTTTCGTACTTTACATCACTGATGACTCAAATTTTGACTCAGTTTAGAGCAATATTCCTTACTAGGAAAAAACTAAATTACTTACATGAACAGGGTGCTAACATATTCATAACTGGCATATTCTGTCTTAACAACTTAACTTTGCTCACACTGTCACTCTTAGAGAGACCCCTTTTTGATAATTCTTCAAGACTATTCTTCTGTAGTTTTCTCTCTTACTGCCTAGCTAATTTTCTTTTTCCACTGTCACTATACTTCGAGTTTAACTTAAACTCTTTGGGTTCTAACACACATTCGGTGTATTCAAACTTCTACCCACTCACTAGTGTTAACCTGACTAAGGAAATCAAATCATACCTCTACTAGCTCTGCTGAAATTGTTAATTAACTGTATCTACTCAAAACTTGCTATTCTTCTACTAACCACTTGCTAGAATCATGTTCTCTTATTTTACTCTGAATAAATAAAGTGAAGCATAATGTTATTTCTAACTTTCCTTATCATCCGACCCTATTCTGCGGCTGTATACTATCTCTTCTGAACTATAAACATGGATCACACTTAGGGAAATTTCGTCTGTCTTAAACGAAAAATTAGAATACTTAACCCCAAACTTTTTATACACTTAAAAATCATATCAGACAATACACATCCAAGGTAAACACCTAATAATATAACCTAAGAGGTAACTGTCGCATCTTCTTATCTCATAATAATACCTGCTTCTTGCAGTAACTAACTAGCATAATACTCTCTAGTTCTAATCAGAATAAACTTGAGCAAATTAAAATTATTCCCTGAAATTCAATATCGTCTGCTCTTGGTTCTCATTTTATACATGTAACGACCTGTTTGGTCGTTATAGCTCTTCTGGCACTTCCGCCACTTCCGAGCATTGATTGACTCACTTTTGACCCGAGGTTGACTTTTGGGCAAACGGACCTTTTTCGAAGTTTCATCAACTCCGAGAGGTCCGGATGGTTGTTTAGAACCTGTATGTATGATTGGTTTGGTTCGCAATGCATTTTGGTGCATTTCGAGACTTTTGATGGGAAATGGGAAGTAGGCACCTGTGGTTGACTCGGTCAACGAGACCTTCATTTGAAATTTTGAGACCACGAGTGCATTCGTAGCGTATTTTTGTATGGGTTTAGGTGGTCGGGTTGTGAGCAGATGGCCTCGGGAATAACCCGAAAATCTGATTGAAGACTTAGAGAAATTCAGGAAATCTAGTGTTTGGTGCCTGCAATGGCCGCACCAGAGCCGCCCCAGCGGCACCGTTGTGGCTGTGTGATGACCGCTGTGGCAGTGGTGGGTAATAGAGGCCATACCGCCGCGGTGGTACAACCGCCGTAGTGGCATTTCAACCGCCGTGGCCGTGACGGGCAAAGTGACATTTCATTAAATGGGTCATAAATAAGTCTTAGACCCTCATTATTTCATATCTCGATTTTGGAGCTTAGAGAAACTGTTCTTGGAGATAATTTGAAGAAACACCTGGAGGTAAACTTTGCCCAATCCTTTACTCTTTCTTAATCACAATCATCTTAGAATTCCCCTTCGCTTTAACAATCCCTTAGAGTAAGAATTTGAAGGAGGGCTTTGGAAAATTTTCCCTTAGGGTCCTATATGATAAATTGATGATGTTGATGATAAAACTTGATTAATCTAAGCTTAGTAATCATATATCTTTCATTTTTAACGTTGAATTTGATTTGGAGAATTAGGGCTCATACCCGATTTGGGGTTTTTAATAGAAATCAGCTTTTGGGATAATTCTTGAGCTAAATCAACATTATGATTACCTAGGATTCAATTTGGTATTTCACCCGTGTATTTTTCGTTTTGCCCTTGTGGCCCGTTTCCTAATTTCTAGGGTTAAAAATGGACCTAATTGATATCGTAGCAATATTAGTATCATTCTTCATGATTTCTAATATAGAATTCAATTATGCTTAGACTACTTTGGTTCTGAGCTTCAAAGAAAGGGCAAGGCGATACTTGTGTGTGTGTGTGTGTGTGTGTGTGTGTGTGTGTGTGTGTGTGTGTGTGTGTGTGTGTGTGTGTGTGTGGTTTACCTTTGGTTTAAGAGACTTAGTATAGTGAATCACATATTTAGATTATGATGTCGGAGACAGCTTGTGAACCTTCGGGTGTGAAGTTGGGATAGATATTGCCTTAGGTTGGGCCCTGATGTGCGTTGGGACTATGTCACACCCCAACTTGATAGGGCATGATGGGCACCCGACCCTTACCTAGGGCCGAGTGAACCCGCTGACTCTCGTTATACTCACACTCTTACTGGACTCTTAAATCATGAAATGAATGCACCATGTAAGCTTTTCAAAAAGAAAACATGCCTTTCGTCCTTCTCAATTCAAGTAAAATCTGTAGTCATATGAAATCTGGAACATAATACATAATGATACGTCGGCTTACGGAGCCGCTTACAAGACTGACGTGTTATACACATGACTCTGTCTGCAAAGTCTCTAACATAACTCAAGATACCATATCATAAACACTCTGACTCGGCAGCACTCCGGGAGGAAGTGGAGCTCGCCAATCCGGCAGAACATCTTCTACCGATATCCTTGACTCATCCGTATACACTGCGTGGCATGAAACGCGCTCCGAAGAAAAGGGGGGTACGGAATATGTACCGAGCATGTAAAGCATGAAATACAAGAACGGTCATTTGAAATAAGGAGTATAGAGAATCATAAGGCTTGCCTCTGAAATATAAATCATGTATGTCAATATCATGTAGTACATATGCATATACATAACGTGTCCCGCCCTCTAGTGAGGGACTCGGTAGATAAAATCATCATATCATGTATATATAACGTGCCCCCCTTCCGGTGAGGGACGCGGTAAATAAAATCATCATATCATCATGTCATCATATCATCATGCCATCATATATATATATATATACCGTGCACGCGCTCTAGGCCAGGACTCGGCGGAACAGCGTGTCCCGCCTTCAATGAGGGACTCGGAAGGAGATCCTGTCTCCATCATGTATACCATACTCGGCCCATCCTGTGGGCTGGCGCCATCATCACATCATCATATATATACCGTACCCGGCCCTCTAGTGAGGGACTCGGTGAACAATGCAGGGGAGTCGTGCACGAATACGTGTCCTGGCCCGGGACACAGTGAAGGACATAATGAGGCTGGCACGAGCGGAGTAGTGAGAAACCATATGCATACAAATCAACATTTCAGACTCGATAGATAACTAAGTAGTCACGCTCGAGCATTAAAACGATGGTCATATTAAATCCGCTCTAAATGCCATTAGGACTACGTTAAAGAGAATCTTAGGGATCGTAGACATGTATCAAACCATTCCGAGCCCGCCTATGAAAGTTAGAGCCATTATTCGTTATAGAACCTTCTACGAACATATCGAAGCGATCCGAGCCCTTCTATGAAAGTTACGGGCGTTCGTAGATATCTGTTAATCCTTTTTAAGAACAAAATTCTTTATGCAACATTTATTTTCCAATCATACAAAAAACATAAGAACCATAATACGACAATATTAAGAATGCTAACATCAAGAAGTGAATAAGAATCGTATACATGCTCGGATCTTAAGAATGGAGTTACCCCAAGGCTCGTATCATATCTTACTTACGTCTAAGACATGCCAAAAGAAAGAGAGGGTAAGCTTTACATACCTCGTCCGCTTCCTAAGCTAATCCAACTTAAGTCTCGACTTCTCACGATCTACAACAACGTCATTAGATACCAAACATTAGCCATTGGCACTTAGGAATCCAATTCTAAGCTAGCACTTTATTTACAGAAATTTGGGCAGCATCTCTCCTATAAATTCAACATCCCCGAGAATTCAACTCGGCCAATCATCAACAACAATACCAACAATCATATTAGCAGCATCAACAATCAATTCAAAATGCATTCTAACGTTAATAACTCTTTCTACATAATTCGACAACATTCCATTTACATTCAAATCGACCACATACATTCAAGCCAACATCAACGCTCACACGTTCAAGTACCAATCTGAAACCATTCAAACAAGATTCAAGAACACTTCAAACAATCCGCACAATATTGAAAACAACCCAACCAATATACTACTTCACCTGAAACCTCCCCAAACCCGAGAACAACAACAACACATTCCTCTCTCCCAAATTCATGAATTACACCAACAATCCACACGTTAACAACATTATTCTCATAAATACAAGAAACTATATTAGAATCACATTAGCTTCTAAAACAGCCCACAACGATTACAACTTCAACTTGAATCATTAAACTTTCATTTTCATCATAGAATCTACAACACCAACAACCAAGAATGCTAAATAAATTTAGTCCATTCCTTCTATACCAAAGCAGCCCCTATTCGGCCACAACACCTACACACATGACTTTATGAATTTCATCCATTTCTACATACTACCACACGCACAAACCATCCATAACACATGCAAAGGAGGAATGAATCTTACCTTTTCCACTTAACTT